>NC_134353.1:86030540-86230540 GCF_048569485.1 Anomaloglossus baeobatrachus
GTTTGCATCATTGCCGCACACGGCTGTTAAGTCACCAACGTAGTCCACTCAATCAATTTGTACTCCGGTCGCCAGGTGACAACATGTTCCTTTCGTGCATAGTGCTGATGATGGGAAAGGAGTCGATGCCTGCGGCGCAGGTGGACGCAGGTTATGGTCACCCACTGGGTTGCGTTACCTTGACAGATACAGAACCACAGGCTGAATGTAGGTGGTGGGTATCTCACAGATGAAGTACCATCATTCAGCTACAACCAATGGGAAGACACCACACCCTTTTTTAGGCCCCTCCTGTCTGCAGACCACTGCCAGACAAAGCTATGAACCTCTTGTTACTGTTACCCCCAGTTCAGTTTTATGAGTTTGTGTGCTTGTTACCTGACTACTTTTCCTGCTTGCTGTTTATGTACCTCGTTGGCCAATCCACATTTCACCTCTGCTTGTTTTCTGATTAAGTCCTGGCCATCCCATTCTGTTCCTCTTCCTCAATTAATGTTTTTGACCCTGCATGACTACTATTCTCTGGAACTGCAGCCTTCCACAGGTATTGATCAACTTGGACCCTGTGTAATTCCAAATCACTGTATAGGGGTTAAAGGGTTTCAGGGTTCTGGGTGTCCAGCTTGGTGAGTGGCTTGCCTCTAGCCTATCCTTTACAGCCCATCTGAGTGTGTCGATCCAGGCAGGCGTTACACCGTGCCCTCTGCAGAAGGCCATGTAGGCCGGGATAGTGTTTTAAAAATTGCTGGACAACCAGGTTCAACACGTGAGCCATACAAGGCACGTGTGTCACATTGCCCTGAAGAAGGGTCGCAGACTGGTTTGCATCATTGTCACACCCGACCTTCCCTGACTGCTGGTTGAGTGTAGACAACCATTGATGAAACTCGGTCTCACTCTCCAGAGCTAACCGTCCACAATTCCTCAGCAGTGTCTCACATTTCCCCTACATTTCAAAGTAAACATTTTACCGCCTGATGGCCTTGAGCTCTGCTGCCAGCATAGTAAGGAGGTGTGTGGGATTCCTTGGGCGCAGTTACAAGGAAGGGTGGCCTGACCACACAGGGTTTGGGCCGAGGTGGAGGACCCACACGAGGTTAAGGAGGCAGAAGCAGTGGAGGAACTTGTACATACAGAGGAAGGATTGACACACAAGTCGTGGGGACGGCAAGACTTGTACAGCAAACCCTTCTCCATCTCTCACCATAGTTACCCAGTGCCCAGTCAGCAACATGTAACTCTCCTGTCCATGCTTACTGGTCCAAGTATCTGTGGTGAAATGCACCCTGTCACACACAGAGTTTCTCAAGGAATCGGTGAGGTTGTATGCGACCTGCTGTGGTAGCGCGGGCACGCCTTTCTTGGAGAAGGAGTGACGACTGGCCATCGGCTCTTGGAGCACTGCAATGGGCATAAGGTCTCGAAAATCCTCGGTCTCAAAAGGGTGTAAAGGCAGCCTTTCTGTTGCCAACAAGTTGCAGATGATGAAACTCAACCTCTTAGGCATGTCATGCCCTTCGAAAATCATGTAAAACACAGCGAGGGGACTCCAACCACAGTCTCCCTCGTTGCCACTAATTGGGCTACACACACCCCACTTGACTGGCATCAGTTGACCCCCCTTTTGAAAAAGAAAAAGATGCTTTGCATGAAGCACTCTCAAAAATACGCGTGTCTTTCCCGTCCCCTTGATGACCCAGGGGAAGAAAAGTCCTCTAAGAGCCATGACTTGTTCATCTTGGTTCTTTTAGAAACACAGCGAGGGGACTCCAACCACAGTCTCCCTCGTTGCCACTAATTGGGCCACACACACCCCACTTGACTGGCATCAGTTGACCCCCCTTTTGAAAAAGAAAAAGATGCTTTGCATGAAGCACTCTCAAAAATACGCGTGCCTTTCCCGTCCCCTGGATGACCCAGGGGAAGAAAAGTCCTCTGAGAGCCATGACTTGTTCATCTTGGTTCTTTTAGAAACACAGCGAGGGGACTCCAACCACAGTCTCCCTCGTTGCCACTAATTGGGCCACACACACCCCACTTGACTGGCATCAGTTGACCCCCCTTTTGAAAAAGAAAAAGATGCTTTGCATGAAGCACTCTCAAAAATACGTGTGCCTTTCCCGTCCCCTGGATGACCCAGGGGAAGAAAAGTCCTCTGAGAGCCATGACTTGTTCATCTTGGTTCTTTTAGAAACACAGCGAGGGGACTCCAACCACAGTCTCCCTCGTTGCCACTAATTGGGCCACACACACCCCACTTGACTGGCATCAGTTGACCCCCCTTTTGAAAAAGAAAAAGATGCTTTGCATGAAGCACTCTCAAAAATACGCGTGCCTTTCCCGTCCCCTGGATGACCCAGGGGAAGAAAAGTCCTCTGAGAGCCATGACTTGTTCATCTTGGTTCGTTTAGAAACACAGCGAGGGGACTCCAACCACAGTCTCCCTCGTTGCCACTAATTGGGCCACACACACCCCACTTGACTGGCATCAGTTGACCCCCCTTTTGAAAAAGAAAAAGATGCTTTGCATGAAGCACTCTCAAAAATACGCGTGTCTTTCCCATCCTCTGGATGACCCAGGGGAAGAAAAGTCCTCTGAGAGCCATGACTTGTTCATCTTGGTTCTTTTAGAAACACAGCGAGGGGACTCCAACCACAGTCTTCCTCGTTGCCACTTATTGGGCCACACACACCCCACTTGACTGGCATCACTTGACCCCCCTTTTCAAAATGAAAAAGATGCTTTGCATGAAGCACTCTCAAAAATACGCGTGCCTTTCCCGTCCCCTGGATGACCCAGGGGAAGAAAAGTCCTCTGAGAGCCATGACTTGTTCATCTTGGTTCTTTTAGAAACACAGCGAGGGGACTCCAACCACAGTCTTCCTCGTTGCCACTTATTGGGCCACACACACCCCACTTGACTGGCATCACTTGACCCCCCTTTTCAAAATGAAAAAGATGCTTTGCATGAAGCACTCTCAAAAATACGCGTGCCTTTCCCGTCCCCTGGATGACCCAGGGGAAGAAAAGTCCTCTGAGAGCCATGACTTGTTCATCTTGGTTCTTTTAGAAACACAGCGAGGGGACTCCAACCACAGTCTCCCTCATTGCCACTAATTGGGCCACACACACCCCACTTGACTGGCATCAGTTGACCCCCCTTTTGAAAAAGAAAAAGATGCTTTGCATGAAGCACTCTCAAAAATACGCGTGCCTTTCGCCTCCCCTGGCTGACGCAGGGGAAGAAAAGTCCTCTGAGAGCCATGACTTGTTCATCTTGGTTCTTTTTTCAAAAGCGAGGGGACTCCAACCACAGTCTCCCTCGTTGCCACTAATTGGGCCACACACACCCCACTTGACTGGCATCAGTTGACCCCCCTTTTGAAAAAGAAAAAGATGCTTTGCATGAAGCACTCTCAAAAATACGCGTGCCTTTCCCGTCCCCTGGATGACCCAGGGGAAGAAAAGTCCTCTGAGAGCCATGACTTGTTCATCTTGGTTCTTTTAGAAACACAGCGAGGGGACTCCAACCACAGTCTCCCTCGTTTCCACTAATTGGTCCACACACACCCCACTTGACTGGCATCAGTTGACCGCCCTTTTGAAAAAGAAAAAGATGCTTTGCATGAAGCACTCTCAAAAATACGCGTGCCTTTCGCCTCCCCTGGCTGACCCAGGGGAAGAAAAGTCCTCTGAGAGCCATGACTTGTTCATCTTGGTTCTTTTAGAAACACAGCGAGGGGACTCCAACCACAGTCTCCCTCGTTTCCACTAATTGGGCCATACACACCCCACTTGACTGGCATCAGTTGACCCCCCCTTTTGAAAAAGAAAAAGATGCTTTGCATGAAGCACTCTCAAAAATACGAGTGCCTTTCGCCTCCCCTGACTGACCCAGGGGAAGAAAAGTCCTCTGAGAGCCATGTCCACATTGTCAGTGGACAGACACGTGTGCTTATCTGCCAGCAGACCCCCAGCAGCACTGAAGACAGGTTCCGAGAGAACGCTGGCTGCAGGACACGACAAGATCCCCAAGGCGTACGTGGAAAGCTCAGGCAATTTATCCAGATTGGAAGCCTAAAATGAGCAGGGCTCAAGTTGCACAGTAATGGCATCGATGTTTCCTTGCATATACTCATATATCTGTGTGTCCTCCTCTTTTTCCTTGTCCAGCTCTTTTGTTTTCGCATGAGTATATGTCCTTGTCACTTTCCCATGTGTTTGTGTTGTGTTGTGAGTTGTTTGTCACCTTTTGGACACCTTTGAGGGTGTTTTCTAGGTGTTTTTATGTGTTTGTGATTGCCTGCCATTGTTTCCTATGCGGTTCGAGTTCGGTTCGTCGAACGTTCGACGAACCGAACTCGAACGGGACCTCCGTTCGGCGAACCGACCTCGAGCCGAACCGCGACCGGTTCGCTCATCTCTAGTGTTGAGGCAGCAAGTTCTAGGAGACTGGGGATGCTCGGGAGAAGTCTTGGAGTCGGTTGCGTGAGGAGCGAATGAGAGAGGAGGAGAGGAGATCTTGGGAGGACAGGAGGTGACGTGTTGGAGTTTAGTGGGAGATTAGTTCAGAGATATACGGAAGAGACAGATTATGGACGACTTTGTAGGTCAGTGTCAGTATTATTTATTTTATTATTTATTATTTATTATTATAGCGCCATTTTTTCCACGGCGCTTTACAGTGAAAGAGGGTATACATACAACAATCATTAACAGTACAAAACAGACTGGTATAGCAGTGGTCAGTAGTTTGAATTTGATACAGTGGAAGATTAGGAGCCAGTGGAGGGACTTGCAGAGAGGAGAAGCGGGGTGGTATTGAGGAGAGAGGTGGATCAGTCGGGCAGCAGAGTTAAGGATGGGCTGGAGAGGGACGAGCGTGTTAGCAGGAAGGCCACAGAGGAGGATGTTACAGTAATCGAGGCGGGAGATTATGAGTACCGCCCTGGGGCTCGGCTGGCTGCCGAGTCGCTCGGATCCGTGCTCGTCGGTGGGTGGCTCGAGCTCTTCCACGGACCCGGGGGTCACGTCGCTCTGAAAGGGGGTTGGCGCTACACGTAGGGACTTCGGTGGAGAGGTCCACGGCCGGGGCCGCGGTGGTTTGCAGGGGATTTAACTTTGTGACGCCACCCACGGGTTGTGGTGAATGGATGGACACCACCGCTGCCGTTGACTAGGCTCCCGGGGATGGTGTTGCGCAGCTTGGTGTTGACCCCCTCCGTGGGTAGGGGGATGATGGTCCCGGGGGCCCGAGGGAGGTGCTGAGGCGAGGGGAAGGATGCGTGCTGGTGTGGTGCGGCACGGTGCGCAGCCCGAAGGCACTGGTGTACTCACTATGATAAAACACACTGGAGTCTCTGGTAAACCAAACAAGGTGATGAACGGTGCCCGCAGCCGGCTGCAGCTTCCCCTTAACAGGTTGGTGGTTTCCGCCTTTTTCCTGCACCTCTTTAGTGTAAACGTTATGACTCTTATGCCTAAGCAACGGTAGTCCGCTCCCCGGCTTGCTGTGTGTCGGGAGAGCCCTGTTTGCCCGCAGACGCTGGCCCCTTGGGTCTCTATGCCTTGGCGGTGGCTTTACACTAATGGTTGGGCTGTTGTCTTCAGTCAGGTCTTGTGTGGGAAAGGTCTTAAAGTCCAGTCCTCAATCAGTTGATTTGACTTAGCCTAGTTGTTTCTGGGCTTCGAAGTGGGTCTGAGTACCCCTCCTGGTGCTCCAATTTCCAATCGGTTCCCCGGTTCGGTAGCGGTGGGCCACAGCCCGACCCTGGTCCCGACGGTTCCACCGACTGTAATCCCAGCTCCTGCAGGCGGCCACCACCGTCTGCCTCTTTGCCAAAGGTGACTGGGCTCCAACCCAGACACCTGGTGTAGACTTTGGCAGGCCTGAGCACAGGTCTGCCCTTGAACTTGATTCTCCTCACTCCACTGTCAAAGCTCAACTCCCACTCTCAACTAACTGTTTTCCCGCCTCCGGGCCTGTGAACTCCTCGGTGGACGGAGCCAACTGCCTGGCTCTGCCCCCCTGGTGTGAACATCAAAGGTGACAAAAGTTTGTAGTTTGGCTGCTGTCACCTTTCTAAGGGGAGGAGGTGTGTGTATGTGCACGGGACTATCTGGGACGACCTGACTAGTCCAGGCATTCACATTCCCCCTTGGTTTAATGCAGACCATCCGCGGGCTGCCCGTCTATCACCGGTTTATTTTGTTTCTGAAAGATAGAACGGGAAACACAATACAAGTATACCAACAGTTGTACAAACTTCAAAGATTGGCTTCAATTCTTTCCTTGCGGGAGGCACATACTTAAACGTTGCAAAATGTAACATTTTTATTAACACGGGAACGGGTCCTTCAGTCACCCACCCAAACAAACCTAGCCTTGATGCTGCCCCTAAGAAATGGGCAGCACCCCTTTTCCCCAGTCCAGGAACGGGCCCAGGTGTTGTTTAACGGGACGGGTGCAGGGTTTCACACCTGCTTGTCTCTCGGAGGCTCCACATCCAGGGGGCCCCTGACCCAGAGGATTGCCACTGGTTGCAATTGTGGCGGGCCTCGGCCATCTCTTTCCCGCAGGCCCATTCTCCAGTCTGCCTCTCCGGAGGTTGTGAAACAGGACAGACCGGTCAAGGGACTATTTACAAACCCAAAAGTTTTTGGGTGGCCTGCAAGTTCTCGGCCTTTTCTTTATGAACGGGGCAAAACAAAGTCCCAACGAGGATGGGCAGTGGGGTCCCAACGGGGACTGTGTTAAACTTGGCAGCCGGGATCCGCTGCCTTTAACTTTCACCTTCTTCTTCGTATTCAGCCTCAACGGTAACTCCAGGGTTGTATGGTGGGGAAGGGGTCTGGGAGTGCTCCGGGCCTTCACGGCGTGCCCTCCTCTGCACATCAAGGGCAAACCAGCCCCTCTCCCCGCAATGACGGGTATAGCTGACCAGCTCTCCGGGGATCAGGTCACGGTCCGGGTGACCCATGGGCAGGTGGGGGTAGACGTCCCGACGGGACACAAAGACCTCCGCTTCCAGGCCAGGCTCAAACACGAACCCCCACCCTTTGTTGGGGTCAAAGCACCTGACCTGGCCTTCGTGCCTCGGGCCCCGCACCCGAAATGTGGCGTTCCGGAGATTCTCTTTCTCCTTGATGGTGCAGGCCAGGTCTCCGCCTTCTTCTTTTCCCAGGCTGCAATCTCCCTGCCCAGCTAGCGCTGCTGCCGCTCCCAGTACGGGGTGTCCAGTTGCCCTCCTTGCACGCGGGTTGGGCCCAGCCGGAGCTCCCGCGTGCCGGCCACGACCTGCACCTCATCTGGGGAACCCCGCTGTGTCACAGCCTGGAGTGCTGCCTTGCAGCAACAACCCTGCGCTGCCTCAGTCGAGGCCTGGGGTCGGGAAGCAGCCAGCTTTACCTGCTGGGCGGGTCTCCGGTTAGCGATCACCTCCCTCTTGGCCGGGTGGACTGCCGGGGTCTCTCTTGGCGTCGCTCCCTCCGGGACTGGCGGGACTATGTCCGAGCTGGGCACCTTCCAAGGTAGCGGGGTCGGTGCTGGCCGAACGTACAGCCAACCGTGAGTCGCTTCTGCAGGTGGGTCCTCACGGACAGTTGGGACGGGTTCTGTCGCCGGTGTCGGGGGCGAGGGACCAAGCGGGGAAGCAGCCGCAACTGATACGGGCCATGGAGGAGGCGACAGGGGAAGCAGGGGCAGACCTGGTCCCTCAGCCGCAGCGGCCGATCCCTCAAGGACACAGGGGCGTGGGTCGCTCACACGCTCCTCCAAATTCATCTCCATCTCAGTGCCAGTACAGCCAAAGCTATCTCTTCCATCTCGGCCGCCCATTGCTCCATAAGGTACCTCACCTGTACCTGTAGGCAGCAAGACATCAGGGTCGTCCGGGCTTCCACCCACGCTGCTGTTCCGGGCGCGGGCTCAGGGAACTCGGGCTTCTCTGACGGGGCGGACATGTTGCAGCTTGCACTTCCAGGAACCAGACAGGTGGCAGAGTCCTGGAGTCCCTGCCCTTTATCCCCTCAGTCACATGAGGCAAAATCTTCACCCGCCCCCCCTTGGTTTTCTCGGGGCACTCCACTTGCTTTTTTTGCACCGCTCCGCTCTCAGGGGGCGGGGCTTCACTTTTTTGCCCTTTTTGCTTGGAGAAGACGGCTTGGGCGGGAAACTTTGCGCCACAGGAAGGTGACAAGATGGCGGATTCTGCAATTTTTCAACGGGGACTCCGCTGACGATAACTTCAAGGCGCACTTCCACAGGTAAGTGGATGGGTTCAATCCTGTTCGTGACGCCAGAAGAGCGGATGTGTACCACCCCGGGGCTCAGCCGGCTGCCGAGACGCTCGGATCCGTGCTCGTCGGTGGGTGGCTCGAGCTCTTCCACGGACCCGGGGGTCACGTCGCTCTGAAAGGGCGTTGGCGCTACATGTAGGGACTTCGGTGGGGAGGTCCAGGGCCGGGGCCGTGGTGGTTTGCAGGGGATTTAAGTTCGTGACGCCACCCACAGGTTGTGGTGAATGGATGGACACCACCGCTGCTGTTGACTAGGCTCCCGGGGACGGTGTTGCACAGCTTGGTGTTGACCCCCTCCGTGGGTAGGGGGATGATGGTCCCGGGGGCCCGAGGGAGGTGCTGAGGCGAGGGGATGGATGCGTGCTGGTGCGGTGCGGTGCGTGGCCCGAAGGCACTGGTGTACTCACTATGATGAAACACGCTGGAGTCTCTGGTAAACCAAACAAGGTGATGAACGGTGCCCGCAGCCGGCTGCAGCTTCCCCTTAACAGGTTGGTGGTTTCCGCCTTTTTCTTATGCCTAAGCAACGGTAGTCCGCTCCCTGGCTTGCTGTGTGTCGGGAGAGCCCTGTTTGCCCGCAGACGCTGGCCCCTTGGGTCTCTATACCTGGTCGGTAGCTTTACACTAATGGTTGGGCTGTTGTCTTCAGTCGGGTCTTGTGTGGGAAAGGTCCTAAAATCCAGTCCTCGATCAGTTGATTTGACTTAGCCTAGTTGTTTCTGGGCCTCGTACTAGGTCTGAGTACCCCTCCTGGTGCTCCGGTTTCCAATCGGTTCCCCGGTTCGGTACCGGCGGGCCACCGCCCAACCCCGGTCCCTACGGTTCCACCGGCTGTAATCCCAGCTCCTGCAGGCGGCCACCACCGTCTGCCTCTTTGCCAAAGGTGACTGGGCTCCATCCCAGACACCTGGTGTAGACTTTGGCAGGCCTGAGCACAGGTCTGCCCTTGAACTTGACTCTCCTCACTCCACTGTCAAAGCTCAACTCCCACTCTCAACTAACTGTTTTCCTGCCTCCGGGCCTGTGAACTCCTCAGTGGGCGGAGCCAACCGCCTGCCTCTGCCCCCCTGGTGGGAACATCAAACCCGGAGGGTGGTAACAAAGGTTTGTAGTTTGGCTGCTGTCACCTTTCTAAGGGGAGGGTGTGTGTGTGTGTGTGTGCACGGGACTACCTGGGATGACCTGACTAGTCCAGGGCATCACACATGCACTAGCATTTTTGTACATTGCGAATTGAGGAAAGGACGGATTCTGGAAATATTTTTGAGTTGAAGATGGCAGGAGGTGGTGAGGGATTGGATGTGTGGTGTGGGATTGGATGTGTGGTGTGAAGGACAAGGCAGAGTCAAAGATCACTCTGAGGCAATGAACTTTGGGTACTGGCGAGAGCATGTATTGTAATAGATAAATCAGGTGGAGAGTGTAGGTGAGATGGAGGAAAGATGATTAGTTCAGTTTTGGCCACATTGAGCTTTAGGAAGCGAGAGGAGAAAAAGTGACATGGAAGTGTGTGTGCGATTTGCTCCTCCTGCACCTAGTTTTTGGCCTGGGCGATGTACAACGCCTGCCCTTTTTTGCTGTAAGTAATGCTTAATTTTTGGATGACATTTATTCCTCTTTTTGTTGCTATTTATATAGTTAGAAATAATTAGTAAACAAAAAAAAAATAATAATTTATATATATATATATATATATATATATATATAACAAATATCTATATACAGTGTGTATATATATATATATATATATATATATATATATATATATACACTGTATATAGATATTTGTTATTGCTGCATTCTTAAAAAGTCTGATCTATCAAAATATAAGATAAATTAATCCACTTGGTAAACAACGTAATGAAAAAAAAAAACTGAAATGCCAGAATTTTTTTTGCAGCTGTAATGCCTGCTTTACACGCTTCAATAAATCTTTCAATCCGTCGTCGGGGTCAAGTTGTAAGTGACGCACATCCGGCATCATTCGTGACGTATCTGCGTGTGACACCTACGTGCTGTCACTGGATACAGCGGTGGCCGCGGGTAACCTCAGTGACAGCTCAGCTGATCGCGCGGATGTCTTCAGTTGCTGTGTGGAGGTGACAGGAGCGGCGGTGTCTTCTGCAGCTCCGGTCACCTCCATGCAGCAGAGCTGGAAGCGACGCTGGACCACCCTGGATTACGACGGACATGGAGGGCTTTTTCGGGCTTATTAAAGTAGTGAACCAGGGAATGTGTTTGTGTTTTTTATTTCTAATAAAGGATTTTTTCGGGTGTGTGTGTTTATTTACTGTCACTTACAGATTAATCATGGAAGGTATCTCGGGGAGACGCCTGACATGATTGATATAGGATTTAGTGGCAGCTATGGGCTGCCATTAACTCCTTATTACCACGATTTGCCAACGCACCACGGAAAATCGGGAAGAGCTGGGTACAGTCCCATAACTGTCGCATCTAATGTATGCGGCAATTCTGGGCGGCTGCTGACTGATATTGTTAGGCTGGGGGGCTCCCCATGACGTGGAGCTCCCCATCCTGAGAATACCAGCCTTCAGCCTTATGACTTTATCTGGCTGGTTTTAAAATTGGGGGGACCGCACGCTGTTTTTTTTTAAATTTAATTATTTATTTCACTGCACACCATAGACACGCCCACCGGCTGCTGTGATTGGGTGCAGTGAGACACCTGTCACTCAGCGTGGGGGCGTGTCTCACTGCAACCAATCATAGGCGCCGGTGGGCGGGGAAAGCAGGGAATACGAGATTGTTTAATGAGCGGCCGGCTTTTTCAAAATAGTAAAAGCCGCCGGAGCAGTGTGAATGCCGTGCAGCGCCGGGGATCGGGGATCGGTAAGCATATGAGAGGGCTGCTCAATTCAGTTACTCAGGAGTTTAGCGGTCACCGGTGAGTCCTTCACAGGTGACCGCTAATCAGGACGCGACACAGACAGAGCCGAAGCATGACAATGAAGTCGGGTGAAGTTAACCCGAGTTCATTCTGACAGTGCGGCTCTTTCTGTGTCTGCTGTCATCTGCCATTCAGCTCACGTGTGACAGCAAATGAACGACCTACATGCGATCTCATTAAATCATATATGCGACCTGGGCGTGTCACATCGCATACGAGATTGCACACCTAATTGTAAGGTGTAAAGCAGGCTTAAGAGGCAAGAAAACAGCACCACCCCAGAACATGGGTTGTTTGTGGTATTGCAACTCAGCCCCATTGTAGTGAATGGAGCTGAGCTGCAATACCCCTCACTACCCATGGTCAGGGGTGGTAGTGTTGCTGAAATTAAGCAGACATGTCTTTCTGGTCCTGGACAATCCCTTTAAGTCTTGTGATTTTTATCAAGTTTTTATTTAGTTAAAAGACGGTTCTAATTGAAGTGAATAAACGGGTCGTCCTGAATGGCACCAACTGGGGAGATCCATGTATTGTTTGCCACACAATGGATTTGTATAGCTTCAATGTGATGTAAGGAGACAGTGGAAGGTCAGACAGGGTTCATAGATGGGAAGTGAAAAGAGGATGGTCAGCCGGGGTCAGACACGTGGACATCACTGGTTTCAGCAGAAGGCAGAGAGCCATTGTCATTCTAATGATGTGAAACTTCAGTTGCTAAATACTGGAGGATTAAGCCTTCTTCCCATGTACAGTAAATTCTGCATTTTTTTTTGCAGCCAGAAAATCTGCTGCATTTATTTATCCAAGAAAAGTGGATGTGATTTCATGAAGGCTCCTGTCCGCTGTGCGTCTACAGATACTGCTGAACTGTACATTATTTGGTGCATTTTTTCTCTATAGGCTTCTATGGGGAGTATGAAAAAAGCAGTGTAAAAAAATGCAACAGCGTATTTAAAAGTAACCTGTCACCAGATTTGCCCCCTATAAGCTGTGGCCACCACCAGTGGGCTCTTATATACAGCATTCTAGAATACTGTATATAAGAGCCCAGGCCGCTCTGTATATCGTAAAAATCACTTTTATTATATTTGTGGCGCCCTGGACAAGCCAGGACGTCACAAGCACTACACCAGCACACCCCACACTCCCGGTCAGGCACACCTAAGTCAAACAAAAACCCTTGTTGCCTTCCTCCAGGGGCTGATGTCCACACCAGGGGGTGGGCCAGGCGGTTGGTCCCGCCCACCGAGGAGTTCACAGTCCTGGAGGTGGGAAAAGGAGGTGGTTGAGTTTTGGAGTTTGAAGTGGAAGGAGTGAAGTGGTAGAGGAGCAGACAGAAAGTGGTCCGGGTGTGTGGCCCGGACAGAACAGCAAGGTTGGCAGACGGTAGTGACCGTCTGCAGGAGAGGCCTATTGGAGCTAGCCGTAAGGACCGTGGACGGGCGGTGGCCCGACGGTACCAGACCGGTACGCAAAGAGAAGCCAGCACCATCCGACAGGGGCTTACGGACCCCGACAAGGCTGGGAGTCGCCATGCAATTTGTCAAATCCGTTAGCGAAGGGAACCTCCGGGGTTTCCCAGCAGCCAAGTCCCGATAGAAGTCAACAGTCCAACCGTTAGAGGGAAAGACAGTCACCGCCAAGGCTAAAGTTCTCAGGGCCAGAGCCTGCGGGCAAAAGGGGCTCCTTCAGCACATATCCAAGCTGGGGAGTGGGTTACCGGTGGGAACCCATTGGAAGCGTACACACTACACAGGTGCAGGGAAAGGCAGTCACCATCAACCTGCCGGGAGGAGAAACACCGCAGCCATCTGTGGGACCCGTCCATCCAGCCGTTTGTTTTACTGGAGACTCTGTGTTCATCATTGGCTGAGTGAGTACCACCGTGCCGTGCGGTACAGCGCTGCCCCCGCGACCCTGCAGCTCAACAGGCCCCGTAACCCGCCTGCCATCCATCCCTACCCCCTCACCGGGCCCCGGGACAACCAACCCCCTACCCACGGAGGGGAGTACCAACATCCAGGCTGCTCACTGTCATCACTCCCAGGATCCCCGTCCAGAGCAGCGGTGGTGTCACCAATCTCACCACAACCGTGGGTGGCGTCACGGACAATATCAAATCCCCACAATCAATTCCCCCCCTTTCACTCACAGGCGAGGAACGCCGCTCGAGTCCCCAGGATCCGGCCCACCGCTCGAGCCACCACCGAGCAGCAGCAGCAGCAGCCGGACCCGAGCAGTGGGAGAGCGCAGCGTCCCCTCCTCCGCCTGCGACAACTTGGCATCACGAACAGGATCTTACCGCTCTGCCGTCTGGTAGAGGTGCGCCTTGTGACCGCCGGAGGTGTCCGGCTGAAAAATTTGAGAAGCCGCCATCTTGGGCGCGAAAAATCCCCGCTCGAGCGTCTCCTCAAGCAGTGGAGGCGCGAAGGCCTAAACCCCGCCCCTGTAGAGGAGGAGCCGGAAAGAGACTAAGGGGGACTGATGGCGTCTGGCCGCATGTAGCCCGCGGCTATAAAAGCAGGGACGCCAGGACCCTGTGGCCATCTTGTTGCTGGTTCCTGGAAGAGGCCGCCAGAGCCATGTTTATGCCGTCCCGCAGCACCGTAGCCCCCGCGCCTGGAACCGCTGCGTGGGTGGAGGTCCGGACCGCTCAGCTCCAACAACGGCTGCAGGTCAAAATGCAGCTCCTCCTGGAGGAGTGGGAGGCCGACATGGCGGAGGTTGTGGCGACCGTGTGGAGACGTGAGGAAGGGGGAGTTTCGGAAGGGAGGGTGAGTGACCCACGCCCCTGTGCCCCTAGTGGGTCGGTCATCGCGGCCGAGGGACCCGGTCCATACCCGCTCGCCCAGATACCTCCCCCGCTACCCGTATTGGCTGCCGCACCCCCCGCCACTAGGCCCGCTACCACCGCAACCGGTAGTGGTACCCCGCACGTCCGCCCAGGCGGATCGACCTGCAGCCGGAGCCAGTGATCGACCAGAACTGCTACCGTGGAAGGTGCCGAAGCCTGAACCGGAGGTATCTGCGGAGACTTCCCCCGAGCCGGAACCGACAGGCCGCTCCGTGCAGGAGGCCCGGCGGAAGAGGACCCCTGCGCCCATCCCCCACACCTTGGCTGAGGTTGCACCGGGTTGCCGCTGCAGGGCAGCACCCCAGGCCAAGTCACCGCGGGACCTTCCACCCAGATTGCCAGTGGTGGGCAGTGTCCAGAAGGTCTCATGGGGCCCGACCCGTGCGCCGGAGCTCGCAGCAGCCCCGTATTGGGACAGGGAGCCGACGCCGCTGGGCCCGGAGATCGCCGAGAGGGAGAGAAAGAAGGCGGAGTTGGTGGCCCGCACGATCCTGGAAAAAGAAAGCCTCCGTCAAGCGACCTTCCGTGTCCGGGGCACACTCTACGAAGGGCAGGTGAGGCGGTTTGATGTCCGCCGGTGCTATGGCTTTATTTATGAGCCGGGCCTGGAGGCCGAAGTCTTTGTAGCCCGGCGGCATGTCAATGCCCACCTACCGGAGGAACACCCGGGCTGCAACCTAATGCCAGGAGACCTAGTGCAGTATATCCGGCACTGCGGGGAGAGGGGGTGGTTTGCGTTGGATGCAAAGCTGAGGGGCAGCCATGAAGCCTGAGTGTCTACCGCGTCCCCTCCTCCGGCCGACACCGAAGAGTCTGAGTAATGGCAGCGGCGCCCCATTGCAAGTTGTCCCCGTGGGGACTTTGTGTGTTGAAAGTACCGTTTAAAAGTTTTAAAAGAATGATAAGAGTGATCAACCGAGATGTTACCTGATTTTCAGCCTGATTAGAACCGGTCGTTGCCGGCAACTGTTGTCCCCGTGGGGACTGTTTGCAAGTTATGCGTAGAAACTGCTACGGACAAGCCCGAGAACTGGCAGGGCAACCACGAACTTGTGGTATGTAAATAAAAAGTTTTCATGGCTTTACCGTTACCGCCTCCGGAGAGGCTGATTTAGAGGATGGGCCTGGAGGGAAGTGATGGCCCAGGCACGCCACTGCCGTAACCGGTGGCGATCCTCCGAGGGTTTCAGGGGTTCCCCATGGACGTGCGTCCCCTGAAAAGACAGAACCCGCTTGGGTAACTTGTGCTGGACTGGGGTCAAGGGGTGCTGCCCATTTGCTTAGGGGCAGCATCAGGGCCAGGTTGCTTGGGTGGGAGAGAGCGGAAGCCGTTACCGTTAGCAACGTTTAAGAATGTGCCTCCCGATGTGGGAAGATTGCAAAATGTTTTTATATGTTTTACCGTTTATCTTTTTCAGTTGTGAAAATAAAACCGGTGATGGACGGGCAGCCCGCGGACGGTCTGCATTTTACTAAGGGGGAATGTGGCACCCTGGACAAGCCAAGACATCACAAGCACTACACCAACACACCCCCCACTCCCGGTCAGGCACACCTAAGTCAAACAAAAACCCTTGTTGTCTTCCTCCAGGGGCTGATGTCCACACCAGGGGATGGGCCAGGCGGTTGGTCCCGCCCACCGAGGAGTTCACAGTCCTAGAGGCGTGAAAAGGAGGTGGTTGAGTTTTGGAGTTTGAAGTGGAAGGAGTGAAGTGGTAGAGGAGCAGACAGAAAGTGGTCCAGGTGTGTGGCCCGGACGGATCAGCAAGGTTGGCAGACGGTGGTGACCGTCTGCAAGAGAGGCCTATTGGAGCTAGCTGTAAGGACTGTGGACAGGCGGTGGCCCGGCGGTACCGGACCGGTACGCAAAGAGAAGCCAGAACCATCCGGCAGGGGCTTACGGACCCCGACAATGCTGGGAGCAATTTGTCAAGTTCGTTAGCGAAGGGAACCTCCAGGGTTTCCCAGCAGCCAAGTCCCGATAGAAGGCAACAGTCCAACCGTTAGAGGGAAAGACAGTCACCGCCAAGGCTAAAGTTCCCAGGGCCAGAGCCTGCGGGCAAAAGGGGCTCCTTCAGCACATATCCAAGCTGGGGAGTGGGTTACCGGTGGGAACCCATTGGAAGCGTACACACTACACAGGTGCAGGGAAAGGCAGTCACCATCAACCTGCCGGGAGGAGAAACACCGCAGCCGTCTGTGGGACCCGTCCATCCAGCCGTTTGTTTTACCGGAGACTCTGTGTTCATCATTGGCTGAGTGAGTACCACCGTGCCATGCGGCACAGCACTGCCCCCGCGACCCTGCACCTCACCAGGCCCCGTAACCCGCCTGCCATCCATCCCTACCCCCTCACCGGGCCCCGGGACAACCAACCCCCTACCCACGGAGGGGAGGACCAACATCCAGGCTGCTCCCTGTCATCGCTCCTGGGATCCCCGTCCAGAGCAGCGGTGGTGTCACCAATCTCACCACAACCGTGGGTGGCGTCACGGACAATATCAAATCTCCACAATCAATTCCCCCCTTTCACTCACGGGCGAGGAACGCCGCTCGAGTCCCCGGGATCCGGCCCACCGCTCGAGCCACCAGCAGCAGCAGCAGCATCCGGACCTGAGCAGTGGGAGAGCGCAGTGTCCCCTCCTCCGCCCGCGACATATTCACCTAGGGGACGGTCTGGTCTGATGCGTGTTGCTGCTTTGCAGTCCGGCTCCTCCTCTCTCGCCATCCTCCTTCATCCCAGCTCAGTATGAATGATGTGTCCTATGTCATGCACACAGCGCCCTCCATTGTGGTCCTGTGCAGGTGCACTTCTCTCTGTCCTGCTCAGGGCAGATCAAAGTACTGTACTGCGTAGGCACAAGCAAAGGTTGAAGACCACCCGTGCATGCGCACTACAATACTTTGATCTGCCCTCAGCAGGACAGAGAGAAGTGCACCTGCACAGGACCTCAATGCCGGCGAGTGTGTATGACGTAGGACGCATCATCGATATTAGGCTGGGTAGATGGAGGACAGCGATCGCCGCAGAAAGGAAGCACTGAACCGGAGAGCAATGACACCGGACCACCACATAGGTGAGTATTATAAGGCTATGTGCGCACGTGTGCGCTCTGCACCTGCTTTAGAGCGCAGCTGAAAAGCTCCGTTCTGAAGCGCATGGTGCCGGCAGAGAACGTGCGCTCTGCATGCTGCCTCTCCCTATAGACAGCATGCAAACCGCACGGAAGAAGTGACATGTCAATTCTTAGAACGCAGCGATTCGGGCAGCAGCCGAATTGCTGCGTTCTAATAGGCCACGTGCGCACGGCTCCTGCACATCTCCATAGATTGTGCAGGGGACGCAGGACGCATGCAGTTACACTGCGGTGCAGAACGCAGAGTAACTGCATGCAATACGCACACGTGCGCACATCCCCTAAAAGTGTTTTTATGTTCTACACAGCGGCCTGGGCTCTTATATACAGTATTCTAGAATTCTGTATATAAGAGCCCACTGTTGGTGGCCACAGCTTATAGGGGACAAATCTGGTGACAGGTCCCCTTTAAGTGCAGAATCAAAGCTTTTCTCTACTAAAACAATAAGATAAACATTTCAAATCGGCACCAAAAAGATCAAATAATTAATGAGGAAAAAATATTGAAAATAATTGCATCAAAAATGCAATAATCAGGGTATTTTGGTGTCGATCCCTGCAGAAAACATGCCATTAAAAAGCAGCACAAAAACCGCAGAATTTACGCTACATGTGAACACGGCCTTATAAAGTGTGTCCTGCTTCAGTCTATTGTATTAACTCTCATTGCTTCCTATTTCTGCCTCCTAACCAAGGACTCCGTCCTTCAGCCTGTTCACAATGTCAATTACATTTGATGATATCGCTAATTACCATGTGTAAGGTAGGCAGCGAAAACCAGACTACAGAGGTAATGAGGTGTCATAAATCACCGGATTCTGAATTATCTACAGAGGTTCCCTAAATGACCTCATTGTTCTGATACATTTTTACTCTCAAAGGGGTTGTCCAGTTATATGACACTGATGACCTATCTGTCGGATGGGTAATCAATATGAGATCGGTGGGGAGCGAACACCCGGCACCGCCACCGATCATCTGTTATAAGGAGCTGATCTGCCATATTCAGTAACAACTAGGGATGATCGAATTCTTCGAATATTCGGCTTCGTGAATATTTTCCGAATAGGTCGCCACTATGCGAATATTCAATGCGCAATGTAAAGGGCACTTTACACACAGCACCCGCTCCCGTCGGTTGTGCGTCACGGGCAAGTTGCTGTCCGTGGCGCACAACATCGCTAGGAACGGTCACCCGCACTTACCTGCCTAGTGACGTCGCTGTGGCCGGCGAACCGCTTCCTTTCTAAGGGGAAGGTTCGTTCGGCGTCACAGTGGCGTTACTAAGCGGCCGACCAACAGAAGCGGAGGGGCGGAGATGAGCGGCCGGAATATCCCGCCCACCTCCTTCCTTCCTCATTGCCATCGGCCACAGGTACAAGGTTGTTCCTCGTTCCTGCGGTGTCACACGTAGCGATGTGTGTTGCTGCAGTAACGACGAACAACCTGCGTCCTGCAGCAGCAGCGAAATTTGAGATTAGAACGACGTGTCAACGATCGACGATATGGTGAGTATTTTTGATCGTTAGCGGTCGTTCATACGTTTCACAAACAAAGACGTCACTAACGAGGCCGGATGTGCGGCACGAATTCCGTGACCCCAACGACATCTCGTTAGCGATGTCGTTGCATGTAAAGCGGCCTTAAGTCTATGGGAAGCCCGAATAGTTCTGAATAGTTGTTATTCGGGTTTCTCATAGACTTACATTGCGCATCGAATATTCGCGAATAGTCGAATAGCGGAGACCTATTCGGAAAATATTTGCTAAGCCAAATATTTGAGGTATTCGATCATCCCTAGTAACAACCACTATAGTGCAATGCATCACTGTGCCATTCAGCTACCACTGATAATGATAACATGTGGGCTAGCCTTGTATCGGACCCGTAACAACCTGATATCGATGACCAACTCTAAGGGTACTTTGCATACTACGATATCGCAGGTGCGATGTCGGTGGGGTCAAATCAAAAGTGACGCACATCTGGCGTCGCTGTCGATATCGTAGCGTGTAAATCGTTTTTGATACGATTAACAAGCGCAAAAGTGTCGAAATCGTATCGGTCATTTCCATAATTTCAGAAGGACCGATGTTACGATGTTGTTCCTCGTTCCTGCGGCAGCAGACATCGCTGTGTGTGAAGCCGCAGGAGAGAGGAACATCTCTTACCTGCGTCCCAGCTCCAATGAGGAAGGAAGGAGGTTGGCGGGATGTTTACGTCCCGCTCATCTCCGCCCCTCTGCTTCTATTGGCCGCCTGCCGTGTGACGTCGCTGTGACGCCGCACGACCCACCCCCTTAGGAAGGAGGCGGTTCGCCGGCCAGAGCGACGTCACAGTGCAGGTAAGTGCATGTGAAGCTGCCGTAGCGATAATTTTCGCTACGGCAGCTATCACAAGATATTGCAGCTGCGACGGGGGCGGGGACTATCGCACTCGGCATCGCTACCATCGGCTTGGGATGTCGTAGTGTGCAAAGTACCTCTAAGGTCTTGTGCACACGACTGTATTTTCAGTTCAAAAGCCATCTGTCAAAATATCAGCTCACACTTGATCCAATGTTATTTTATAGGGCTGTGCACATGTCCAATTTTTTTTTTTTTTGCGACATGGAAGCGGTTATATATAGGTTACAGGTATGTGTGCTTCAATATGGTTCTGCTTTTAATTTATTTATCTAGGAGGCCGCATGGCACAAGAAATACATAATATAGAGTAGGACCCCCCTATTGAGATTTGCCGTGATGTGGCTGGGGTGGCTCAAAGAATTGTTCAATTATTTACTAAAAATCTCATTTTGTATTATAGTACAGTTGGAATAAATCTGTGAATTTGCACATTTTATATGATGCATGCCACTCTTAGATCATGCTGGCTCCCCTTTCTTTGTTTGGTTGTAGTTATGCTACATTGGTCTGGTGGTTGACCACCACTATGCCATGCACGCCTGACTTTGGTTTGCAATATATTCCTACTGTTGGTGACTGTTCACATTCAACCACTTCACCCCTTTTTCCACAAGCAGGGCCGGCTCCAGGAATTTTGTGAGCCCCGGGTGGAAGAGTCCCAGTGGACCCCATCTACACGCAGACACACACATACACAGATATGTACACATACATATACATATTCAAAGACAAACTCCCAAAAATACATATAAACAGACAAATCTATACACTCATGTACACTGACATACATAGATACACATCATACATGCATACATATAGACACACACAGCTCTGCTGGATACATATAGACAGACAGAAACACACAGCTATGCTGCATACATGCAGACGGACACACAGCTCTGCTGCATACAGAAAGACACACACAGCTCTGTTGGCTTCATATAGACAGACACACACAGCTATGCTGTATACAGACAGACACAAACACAGCTCTGCTGGATTTATATAGACAGAGACGCACACAGCTATGCTGCATACATGCAGACAGACACACACAGCTCTACTGCATACATACATACAGACAGACACACATAGCTCTGCTGCATACATACAGACAGACACACACAGCTCTGCTGCATACATACAGACAGACATACACAGCTTTGCTGCATACATACAGACAGACACACACACAGCTTTGCTGCATACATAGACACACTGCTCTGCTGCATACATACAAACACATACTGCTCTGCTGCATACATACATACAGACACACTGCTCGGCTGCATACATACAGACACACACACTGCTCTGCTGCATACATACAGACACACACACTGCTCTGCTGCATACATACAGACACACTGCTCTGCTGCATACATACAGACACACTGCTCTGCTGCATACATACAGACACACAGTGCTCTACTGCATACATACATACAGATACACTGCTCTACTGCATACATACATACAGACAGACACACTGCTCTGCTGCATACATACAGACACACACACTGCTCTGCTGCATACATATATACACACACAGCTCTGCTACATACATACATACACAGCTTTGCTACATACAGACAGACGCACACACTGCTCTGTTTAATACATACAGACACACTGCTCTGCTGCATACATACAGACCAACACATACTGCTCTGCTGCATACATACATACACATACAGCTCTGCTACATACAGAAAGACACACACTGCTCTGCTGCATACATACAGACACACTGTTCTGCTGCATACATACAGACAGATAGATACTGCTCTGCTAGATACATACAGACAGACACACACTACTCTGCTGCATACATACAGACAGACACACTGCTCTGCTGCATGCATACATACATACAGACAGACACACTGCTCTGCTGCATACATACAGACACACTGCTCTGCTGCATACATGCATACACACAGAGCTCTGCTACATACAGACAGACACACGCGGCTCTGCTGCATACATACAGACAGACACATACTGCTCTGCTGCATACATACATGCAGACAGACACTGCTCTGCTGCATACATACATACAGATAGACACTGCTCTGCTGCATACATACATACAAACAGACACTGCTCTGCTGCATACATACATACAGACAGACACACTGCTCTGCTGCATATATACATACATACAGACAGACAAACAGACTGCTCTGCTGCATACATACAGACAGACACATACTGCTCTGCTGCATACATACATACAGACATACAGACACTGCTCTGCTGCATACATACATACAGACAGACACACTGCTCTGCTGCATACATACATACAGACAGACACACTGCTCTGCTGCATACATACAGACAGACACACTGCTCTGCTGCATACATACAGAGAGACACACTGCTCTGCTGCATACATACATACATACAGACACACTGCTCTGCTGCATACATACATACATACAGATAGACACACTGCTCTGCTGCATACATACAGACAGACACACTGCTCTGCTGCATACATACATACAGACACACTGCTCTGCTGCATACATACAGACACACTGCTCTGCTGCATACATACATACAGACAGAAACACTGATCTGCTGCATACATACAGACAGACACACTGCTCTGCTGCATACATACATACATACACACACACAGCTCTGCTACATACATACAGACAGACACATACTGCTCTGCTGCATACATACATACAGACAGACACTGCTCTGCTGCATACATACAGTGCCTACAAGTAGTATTCAACCCCCTGCAGATTTAGCAGGTTCACACATTCGGAATTAACTTGACATTGTGACATTTGGACTGTAGATCAGCCTGGAAGTGTGAAATGCACTGCAGCAAAAAAGAATGTTATTTCTTTTTTATTTATTTTTTTAAATTGAGAAGTGTTTATTCAGAGGGTCATTTATTATTCAACCCCTCAAACCACCAGAATTCTGTTTGGTTCCCCTAAAGTATTAAGAAGTATTTCAGGCACAAAGAACAATGAGCTTCACATGTTTGGATTAATTATCTCTTTTTCCAGCCTTTTCTGACTAATTAAGACCCTCCCCAAACTTGTGAACAGCACTCATACATGGTCAACATGGGAAAGACAAAGGAGCATTCCAAGGCCATCAGAGACAAGATCGTGGAGGGTCACAAGGCTGGCAAGGGGTACAAAACCCTTTCCAAGGAGTTGGGCCTACCTGTCTCCACTGTTGGGAGCATCATCCGGAAGTGGAAGGCTTATGGAACTACTGTTAGCCTTCCACGGCCTGGACAGCCTTTGAAAGTTTCCTCCCGTGCCGAGGCCAGGCTTGTCCGAAGAGTCAAGGCTAACCCAAGGACAACAAGGAAGGAGCTCCGGGAAGATCTCATGGCAGTGGGGACATTGGTTTCAGTCAATACCATAAGTAACGTACTCCACCGCAATGGTCTCCGTTCCAGACGAGTCCGTAAGGTACCTTTACTTTCAAAGCGTCATGTCAAGGCTCGTCTACAGTTTGCTCATGATCACTTGGAGGACTCTGAGACAGACTGGTTCAAGGTTCTCTGGTCTGATGAGACCAAGATCGAGATCTTTGGTGCCAACCACACACGTGACGTTTGGAGACTGGATGGCACTGCATACGACCCCAAGAATACCATCCCTACAGTCAAGCATGGTGGTGGCAGCATCATGCTGTGGGGCTGTTTCTCAGCCAAGGGGCCTGGCCATCTGGTCCACATCCATGGGAAGATGGATAGCACGGCCTACCTGGAGATTTTGGCCAAGAACCTCCGCTCCTCCATCAAGGATCTTAAGATGGGTCGTCATTTCATCTTCCAACAAGACAACGACCCAAAACACACAGCCAAGAAAACCAAGGCCTGGTTGAAGAGGGAAAAAATCAAGGTGTTGCAGTGGCCTAGTCAGTCTCCTGACCTTAACCCAATTGAAAACTTGTGGAAGGAGCTCAAGATTAAAGTCCACATGAGACACCCAAAGAACCTAGATAACGTGGAGAAGATCTGCATGGAGGAGTGGGCCAAGATAACTCCAGAGACCTGTGTCTTATAAAAGACGATTATTAGCTGTAATTGCAAACAAGGGTTATTCCACAAAATAATAAACCTAGGTGTTGAATAATAATTGACCCACACTTTTATGTTGAAAATTTATTAAAATTTAACTGAGCAACATAACTTGTTGGTTTGTAAGATTTATGCATCTGTTAATAAATCCTGCTCTTGTTTGAAGTTTGCAGGCTCTAACTTATTTGCATCTTATCAAACCTGCTAAATCTGCAGGGGGTTGAATACTACTTGTAGGCACTGTACATACAGACAGACACTGCTCTGCTGCATACATACATACAAACAGACACTGCTCTGCTGCATGCATACATACATACAGACAGACACACTGCTCTGCTGCATACATACATACATATATACATACAGACAGACACACTGCTCTGCTCCATACATACATACAGACAGACACACTGCTCTGCTGCATATATACAGAGAGACACACTGCTCTGCTGTATACATATATACATACAGACACACTGCTCTGTTGCATACATACATACATACATAGAGACACACTGCTCTGCTGCATACATACAGACAGACACACTGCTCTGCTGCATACATACAAACAGACACACTGCTCTGCTGCATACATACATACAGACAGAAACACTGCTCTGCTGCATACATACAGACAGACACACTACTCTGCTGCATACATACAGACAGACACACTGCTCTGCTGCATACATACACACAGACAGACACACTGCTCTGCTGCATACAGACAGACAGACACACATACGCAGCTCTGGGGGACCCACACACACGGCTCTGGGGGGCCCACACATGCAGCTCTGGGGGGCCCACAGATGCAGCTCTGCAGGGCCCACACACTAGGCTCCGGGGGCCAGCACATACGGCTCGGGAGGGGGGGCAGGGCATACATCTCGGGGGGGGGAGAAGCTCATACAGCTCACCGGGGCCCATAAATCAGGGGGCGGGGAGGTCACATACAGATCGAGGGGGGGTGTAGCACATACCGCTCAGGTCAGCTTACAGCTGGCTGGCACTGCGCCTCCTTCATCTGTGGGACTGAGCAGGACGCCGTATGGTAGTTCCGCCCACAGATGAAGTTGAAACCAGACCGTTCGCTGTGGTATGCGTGCCTTAAAGGGACGGCAGCCGCAGATTCCTGCCGAGGACTGCGGTCCCTGGAACTCAACCCGGGGGCAGCAGAACTGATGAGGCCGAGTGGTCCCCCCAGCTCTCTGGGGCCCCGGCATTTGCCTGGGAGTGCCGGGTGCTGACGCCAGCCCTGTCCACAGGCAATTCTAATTAAGCACCATACTTGGATCTGATCTGCCTTTATTTATAGTTGCTGGTCTGGCACTGTGAAGGTCAGTTCTGACATTGTCCTGATGTGTGTAGCGTCTGCTGCGCACGCTGGGACCTGGGGTGCCTTTTATCCACAGTTGCCTCTTTTTGCAACATGAAAGCTGTTACATATAGGTTACAGGTATGTGTGCTTCAATATGGTTCTCCTTTTAATTTATTTATCTAGGAGACCGCATGGCACATGAAATACATAATATAGAGTAGGACCCCCATATTGAGATTTGCCGTGATGTGGCAGGGGTGGCTCAAAGAATTGATCAATTATTTGCTAAAAATCTCATTTTGTATTATAGTACAGTTGGAATAAATCTGTTAATTTGCACTTTTTATATGATGCATGCCACTCTTAGATCATGCTGGCTCCCCTTTCTTTTTCTGGCTACCATGAAGCCTACCTCTGGGATAAGGGACAGCACAGGGTACCTAGTCTGAGGGCCAGTTTAGAGGTCCCTGCTCTAGTTACCCCGGCACATCCATGACATCATCTCCTGTGCTCATATTTTATATTTAGGTATATTTGAACAATTTCTACTCAGACTCAGGACCGACACTTTGGTATTCCCTTTTTTAGGATTAGGGAGTGATGACTGTCTCATTTTAATAGATTATTTCTTGCTGTTGGTTTCCTTTATAACCTAGTGCCCAAGACCCCATCTTGTCCCATGGTAATCAGTACATCAAGAAAGTGCAGTTCTGGCAAATTTGATTCTGATGGAAACCTCAGCCCGATATCATTCACATTAAGGCCCCTTTCACACGTCAGTGATTCTGGTACGTTTGTGCTTTTTTTTAAACGTAGCAGAATCACTGACATACGCAGACCCATTATAATGAATGGGTCTGTTCACACGTCAGTGATTTTTCACTGCACGTGTCTCCGTGCGGCATACCCGCGTGTGCGTGATTGCCGCACGGAGACATGTCCATTTTTTTCTGGCATCACTGATGTCCCACGGACCACGCAGTGGTGTGGTCCGTGAAACACGTGCCAGAAAAAAACGTGCTTTTAAAATAAAAAACATTTTAACTCACCCGGCGTCCAGCGATGTCCTCTGCAGCCCGTTCTGCTTGCTGCTTCTGAGCCGGCTCATTATTGTCGCGCATATTCATGATGCGTGACACAGCAAACCCGGAAGCAGCTGCTGCGGGGGTCAGCGCCGGCTGGATGCTGCACCGCGGGAGCGATCAGCACCATGGACAGCGGGAGCGGGCGCAGGTGAGTTGATTACTAAGTGCAATCACGGGCCACGGAGAACGGAGCCCGGATTGCACTTAGACAACCCATGTGTGCCGTGATTCCCGGCACACGCAGGGACATGTGCGTGTTTTACACGCCAGTGAAAAACGTCAGTGTTTTTCACTGACGTGTGAAACGTGCCTTAGGTTGACCACAAAGGTTTCAAACTCATCCCTAGATGATGACCAAAAAATGAAAATATCCACTATGTTTCTTGACCACATTATAACATGGGTGCGCCACCACATTTCTTCACTGTGGAAGACAACGGTGTCCTCCCACGAGTCAAGGAACAGATTGGTATATGAGGGGGCACTGGGCTCCCCAGTGCTGTACACCTGAGCTGGTGGAACTATTTCCTATTAAATAAAATGTAGTTATGTGTCAAGATAAACTCAAGCAATTTCATCACATAATTGTTGTGTTTCATGCATACCAATGCTTTTGTTTTAAGATGATGTTGGATTGTCCGAATATCCGCTGCATGTGGCAGGAAAAGAAATACTACCATTCACAGACATTATAGAATAACAAGAATGGCAAAGAAGCATCCAATAATCAGCTCCAGGGAGGTCAAAGAAGATCTTCAGTTACCTGTGAGTCCTTACAACCATCAGAAGACACCATTGACACATTGACCTAAAGAGAATCGGTGAAACATTCTATGGACAAATGAGAGTAAGATTGTTTCTTGTTGGATCTAAAGGCCACAGACAGTTTGTGACAAGACCCATAAACACTGAATTCAGCCAAAGGACACTGTGAAGACTATAAAACAAGGAGGTGTAAGCATAATGGTTTGGGGATTTTTCTCATACTCTGGAGTTGGGCCCATTCATCACATACCAGGCACCATGGACGAGTTTGAATATATCAAAATACTGGAAAAGGTCATGTTGCCCTATGCTGAAGAAGAAATGCCCTTGAAATGGGTGTTTCAGCAGGACAACAACCCCAGACACACCAGAAAGTAGGCAACATCCTGGTTCCAGACCAGCGAGATTGATGGTATGAAGTGGCCAGCCCAATCCCCAGACCTTAATCCGACTGAGAATTTGTGGACTGACATCAACAAAATTCAAAAGAACTGTGGAATGTAGTCATCCGGTCATCTTGGGCTGGAATATATGTTTGCAGGTGTCAGATGTTAGTTGATTCCATGGTACATATACAGTGTGTAAAGCAGTTATTAAAAATAAAGGTTATACAACTAAATATTAATTCAATTATTAACAGAAAAGCTGAGTCTGTAAACAAAATTCAGTTTATTCTGTAAAATTTGAGTTTGCAAATCAAAATGCAGACGCTGCTATTTTTTTGAACAGCTTATAATATTTATTCTCTTCATTTTCAGTTTAAAAATTGATATTTTGTTGATGTTTTCATTTGGAAATGAATGTGCAGCTCCCGGTGCCTTTGTGTATATGGAGATAAATGCTATTATGAGGACTGAGCTTTTTCTCACTTGTTTTAAACACACTGCTATTATTTTGCACATAACTGTATAAGACCGCTCTCCCATTATAATTATTTGGACTATAAAATGTCATATTATGGTTCTGTATATTATTTGTATATATAGTCATTTATTATTTATTTTTATTCTATACTATCTGTAGTACCCGGCGTTGCCCGGGATAGTAACTAAGTGTCTCTCTGTCTCTCTCACACTATCCCTTTCTCCCACTTTTTGTCCATCTGTCACCCTCTCTGTCTGTCTCTGTCTCTCTTTTGTCTGTCTCTGTTTCTCTCTTTGTCTGTCTCTCTCTCTATCCGTCTCTCTCTCTCTGTTTCTCTGTCTCTCTGTCTGTCTCTGTCTACAGTCATATCAAAAAGTTTGGGCACCCCTAGTAATGTTAACTTTTTTCTTTATAACAATTTGGGTTTTTGCAACAGCTATTTCAGTTTCATATCTCTAATAAATGATGGACTCAGTAATATTTCTGGATTGAAATGAGGTTTATTGTACTAACAGAAAATGTGCAATCCACATTTAAACAAAATTTGACCGGTGCAAAAGTATGGGCACCTCAACATAAAAGTGATATTAATATTTTGTAGATCCTCCTTTTGCAAAAATCACAGCCTCTAGTCGCTTCCTGTAGCTTTTAATGAGTTCCTGGATCCTGGATGAAGGTATATTTGACCATTCCTGTTTACAAAACAATTCCAGTTCAGTTAAGTTTGATGGTCGCCGAGCATGGACAGCATGCTTCAAATCATCCCACAGATGTTCAATGATTTTCAGGTCTGGGGACTGGGATGGCCATTCCAGAACATTGTAATTGTTCCTCTGCATGAATGCCTGAGTAGATTTGGAGCGGTGTTTTGGATCATTGTCTTGCTGAAATATCCATCCCCTGCGTAACTTCAACTTCGTCACTGATTCTTGCACATTATTGTCAAGAATCTGCTGATACTGAGTTGAATCCATGCGACCCTCAACTTTAACAAGATTCCCGGTGCTGGCATTGGCCACACAGCCCCAAAGCATGATGGAACCTCCACCAAATTTTACTGTGGGTAGCAAGTGCTTTTCTTGGAATGCCGTGTTTTTTTGCCTCCATGCATAACGTCTTTATGTATGACCAAACAACTCAATCTTTGTTTCATCAGTCCACAGGACCTTCTTCCAAAATGTAACTGGCTTGTCCAAATGTGCTTTTGCATACCTCAGGCGACTCTGTTTGTGGCGTGCTTGCAGAAACGGCTTCTTTCGCATCACTCTCCCATACAGCTTCTCCTTGTGCAAAGTGCGCTGTATTGTTGACCGATGCACAGTGACACCATCTGCAGCAAGATGAAGCTGCAGGTCTTTGGAGGTGGTCTGTGGATTGTCCTTGACTATTCTCACCATTCTTCTTCTCTGCCTTTCTCATATTTTTCTTGGCCTGCCACTTCTGGGCTTAACAAGAACTGTCCCTGTGTTGTTCCATTTCCTTACTATGTTCCTCACAGTGGAAACTGACAGTTTAAATCTCTGAGACAACTTTTTGTATCCTTCCCCTGAACAACTATGTTGAATAATCTTTGTTTTCAGATCTTTTGAGAGTTGTTTTGAGGAGCCCATGATGCCACTCTTCATAGGAGATTCAAATAGGAGAACAACTTGCAAGTGGCCACCTTAAATACCTTTTCTCATGATTGGATACACCTGCCTATGAAGTTCAAAGCTCAATGAGGTTACAAAACCAATTTAGTGCTTTAGTAAGTCAGTAAAAAGTAGTTAGGAGTGTTCAAATCAAAAATTGATAAGGGTGCCCATACTTTTGCACCGGCCAAATTTTGTTTAAATGCGGATTGCACATTTTCTGTTAGTACAATAAACCTCATTTCAATCCAGAAATATTACTCAGTCCATCAGTTATTAGATATATGAAACTGAAATAGCTGTTGCAAAAACCCAAATTGTTATAAAGAAAAAAGGTTAACATTAATAGGGGTGCCCAAACTTTTTCATATGACTATATTTCTCTGTGTGTCTCTATGGCTCTGTCCCTGTCTGCCTCTCTCTCTCTGTCTCTGTCTCTATCTCTCTGTCTGTCTCTCTGTTTCTCTTCCTGTCTCTTTCTCTGTCTCTTGCTCTGTCTGCCTCTCTGTCTCTTTTTCTGTCTGTCTCTCTCTGTTTGTCTATCTATCTGTCTCTCTGTCTGCCTTTCTCCCTGTCTGCCTTGCTCTCTCTATCTCTATGTCTCTATCTCTCTGTCTGTCTTTTTGTTTCTCTCTCTCTGTCTCTCTATCCATCTCTCCACTGAAATCATATTACCTCACACATAAGCTTCTTATACTAACAATGTCCATCGTTGCCTATAGCAACCAATCACAGCTCCTATTAATGACCTGTAGCTCCCAGCTCCAGTGACTTTAATGTGAGCAGGTTTTTTGATGAATAACTGTAAAGCGCGGGGTTAAATTTTCCCATCAAAACATAATCTATGACGTTCCCTGAGTCACGTGAGGCATCTGAGCAAACTTTTGTGATTGTAAATATGACAGTGCGAATTCCTTTAGCGGACACACACACACACACGGCTTTATTAGATTTTCACATTTTTCCGTTTCTATGTATGTCAAGAAACAGTCTATTATGCCTTTCATTCTGCCCTGGATAAACAGATGCACATGTGCCATAGGCTTATTTTATCATTAACTAGTGATGTGGTGACTGTGAATCTCAGGCCCACCGTAAACCCCATTTATTAGTCTTCGGACCAGCTGTAACCATCTGGCCTGTACAGACTCATTACCTGATAAGATATATCAGGGTCCCTCAGTATCTACAGAAAAAAAAACAGCTTGTTGACATCTACATTACAATGCCAGGACTTATTTTATGCTAATGGACTATTATAAGAACTCCTCATTATTATGATTCCTCGCCACTTTACGTACATTCAGACTCACTAATCTTTAAATATGAGGACACAGTGAAAAGTATAATGGATAATGGAGAATTAAAAGCTTATTTGCATAGTGATGCAGAGAAAATACCTAAAGAATAGTTCAACTTTTCTTTTGGCCGATCACCGTTTCTGACAGTCAAATGCTAAGTTCAGATAAGAGTATAAAAATCGTTCATCCAACAAAGTCAGATGATTTATTTATTTTTTTAATTTGTTATCCATATGTAATGGACCTGTGGCGGCGAGGTTTGCATTGCAATCCCTAAACACCCTGTAACGGTACCCATGAGTGTGTGTGTGTGTGTGTGTGTGTGGTCTGGGGGGGCTGCTGCTTACCCATCTTCATGCCACAAGTGGTAAGATGTTACAGTGTGGCGCCCTTGAGGCTTCAGGCGTCACAGGGTACTGCACCTCCATTAAAGTGTAGTACTTATCCAGGGTCCAAGGAAGGTTGGTACCAGTTCCACCAACACACAGTTACAGTGGGTTGCCCTCCCCAATGGGAACTGGGTCAGGGTCGGGTCACAGTAGGAGGTCACTACAGCAGTTGGGTTTACAGGACACCACCGCACCAGGTGCTCCCCGATCCACTGGAGCTGGGAGCCAGGGTCAGGGAGAAGCAACCACCAGGGGGAGTCAGGAGCACACAGTGGGAAGAGCAGATTGACCTAGTGAGAATAGTGAACTAGCCAGTGGCAGCAGCTGGGGGCAACAGTTTGGAAAACACAACACAACTACAACAGGAAGGAGAACAGACACAGAGTAGAGCAGATGTGCCGCAAGGCAGCTCTGCGGGCCAAGGCGTTTGAACATGGTCGCTGGGGAGAAGCAGGTAGCTGCTTCCACAGGACCGACGCTGTCGGGGTACAGAACCCTAGGGCAGGCATACTTCACGTTGTCTACCAACTCTGCAAGGGTCGCGGGAACAGCTAGAAAAGTCACCAGACCTGTCCCACCGAGTCTGCAGCCAAATGTCATATAGGATCCGGGGCTGAAGTCTTGGACCAGCCCCACATCGGAACTACACTATCAGCATACAAAATGGGACACTTTACAGACACTGGCATGCCCAAGTGCTTCACGCCACAGGGGTCCGATACTTAGCGCATCAAAGGAGGAAGGGCCCATAGACCAGTACTCTAGGGCAGCCCCTATCTCTGCCTCTCCTTTACTGGTGCCATCGCATAGTGCTGAGGTGCCATTGGGGATTACTACCACCCCTGTCCGTCCTAATTCATCCTCCCTGGGGTAACCCCGCTCCGTCTGTGGGGAGCGACACCATCCCGGCTGCAACCTTCACCATCAGCCCCAGAGAGCAGCCCTCACAGCGGCGGCCCATCCCTGGCTGCGGACCACAGTGGCGTCACGATCTAAAAAGTCTTTCCTCACCATCTCTACCACCCTCTCCCTTTGTCCTACCATCCCATCGACAGCCCGTGATGACGCAGAGGATCTGCACCCCCGACCCGGCGTGGTGTCATGTGAACACCCTCGACCCCTGGGTATTACATTGAGGACCGTAAATATGTGCCAAAACAGTGGGACCAGAATCCATCCTAAAAAGCTAAAAACATCTTTACTCGAATTACTCAAATAGTTTCAACAAATAATAGCATGCATGATGCTTCTTACATATTTCTTCTGCATTAAACAGAGGCTCATTGTTAGCTTCAGTGCATATTTTGATGTTAAAGGGAACCTGTTACCAGATTTTGGCGTGCTAAACCAAAACTAGCACCTTAATCAGCACATGTCTGATGCCCACCTGTAGAGCCCATAAATACCTTTATAATGTCTCTAGCCATGTATGTAAATTTGTGGGTCTGGTCCAATAGGCACCCTATTTTTCAGCTCTTCTCCCTCCTTTCGGCGCTGATTGCCGTCCTCCTTTGATGATTGCCGTGGATGACACCTCCAACACCATTCATGTAGCTGGGCAAAATCTTGGTATTGGTAGCTCGTGCAGGTGCACTTTTCTCCACCATATTGCGGGCTGAGCCGAAAACATGGGTGCGCCTGTGCGAACTGGCAAGTTCTCTGCATGGGCACAAAATTTTGCCCGACTATGTGAATGAAGTCACTTATGTCATCAACGTATCCGGGCAAAATATCCATTAACCTTCCCAGTCTAAAAATACCAGCCCCCAGCTGTCTGCTTTCAGGGCAGCTGTCTGAATCAGGGGAGCTCAGGGATTTTTACAAGGTATTTGACTTAGTTTTTTTGATCAAGTGAACTTGAATTAAAGAGAACCTGCCACCAATCTGAAGCTGCCCTTTTAAATTAATGAAAGAGTGGGCACCCCTAGAATGCTGATTTTTCTACATATGAAAACCCCCTCAGAATGGCTGTACATTTTTGCATCAGTAGTATCACTCAAACTTGCACGTTGATCCCACAACTCTTGAAAAAGCAGAGTGCAAAAGCCGTGTCAACACGCAGCTTAAGGAGAGGTCTGGGCACTTATGATATCTTGTGGAATTTTTTTAGTTTGCTATATTAATTTAATTATATAATATATATTATACAATTGGGTGCAATCATCTTAGTACAGTGGTTTTTCAAAAATAGGCCCTCTCCAAAAATAAGCCCTAGCTTGATTTTTAGGGATTTTTGGAGTAGGGCTTTAAATATAAGCCCTACTCTAAAAATAAGCTCTAGTTAGTCAGCACCTCCAGTGCTAGGCTAATGTCACTAACATCACGGAGACATAACAATGGAGGCACTGGAATAGGCATAATATAGCTACCAAATTGTCTTGCCACCATGGCAGAGTAAGATCTGCTCCACCACTCAGGAGTCCGGCCTCCTGAGAGTTGTCACCTCGTTCCCGCCTCCTGATGTTTGCTTGGTTGCTGCTTCTGAGTCCCGACTCCCAAATGCTGTCTCCTGGGTTCCACCTCCCGGCCGCTACTGCGCTATGGTGTGGGCTTAGCTGCTGCTCCATGCTCCAACCTCTTGCCTCCCGAGGGCCGCCTCTTAGATCCCACCTCGGGGCCGTCACTGCTCGTTGTCACAGAAGCAGCCACGTGTGATGTTACAACCACTGTTCCTGAGTCCCACTCCAGACTCCCGCCTTCTGCCCCCTCCCAGCCACATAGAGAAGAAGCATGCCACTGCCACACAAAGTGTTTTGAGAGTGCCAGTAAGTGTCACCATAAGGCCTAAGCCACAGGGTATGAAAATCGGTGTGAGTGGAGTGCGATAGAAAATCTCATTCCACTCGGACCAATATTAGCCTGTGTGTCAGCGCACATGAGCGATTATTTTCTCAGCCCTAATCGGACCGAGAAAACAATCGCAGCATGCTGCGACTGTAATGCGAGACTCTTTCTCTCGCATCCATTCAAGTGTATGGGGCGAGAGAAAAGGTGCACTGCTGTCGCGGTATACCGGTGTACCGCTAGTGCAGTGCGAGAATGGCAATAGCCGGCAACGGAGGAGAGAGGGAGATAAATCCCTCCCTCCCCTCCTCAGTGCTGACCCTCCCACCGCAGCTGAGGTCCGCTTGCACGGTCGGACCTCAGTCGCAGGAACACTCGCATGACACTCGGCTCTGCTGTGCTGCCAGCGTGAGCCGAGTGTTATGCGAGGGGATCGCATTAATCCCCGTGTGGTCCCAACCTTAGAGACACTGACACTGCACCAGCAATTGGGAATATAAGTTAGGTTTAAGGTTACTAACCGTAAAGCTGGCTATACACCTTCAAGCTGAAGCTGGCCATACACCTTCCAGGTAAATTGAAGCATAAATTTGTGTTCATGGGAAAAAAAAAATTAGCCCTCTCCCAAAAATAACCCCTAGCCCTTTTTTGGAAACGAAAATAATATAAGATCCTGTCTTATTTTTGGAATAATACGGTAACCTATAGATTATATACTATATATATTAATCATAATATTATCTAATATGGCAACAATTCTTTCATATTGATACTATGGATGTATATATTTACCATGCCTTTAATGTATCTTTTTTGTGTAATCCATTTTACTAGTACATATATTTGAGAACATTCGTTTTTAGATATTCTCAATAAATAATTCATATTTTTACTTTGAATGGTGTGCAATTTTTGAAGGGTATATGTATTCTATCACAGTTGAGGAAGTGGGTACTCAAGTTTACAGACTAAACATGAAACCAAAAATTGTTTCCCCTGTATAGGGAATCTGCCATACCTTTTTGAACTGTAAATATGGGCATACAGGTTATAGAATGCTGAAAATCCCTACATTTATGTCTCGTATCAGATGCTTTGTTGTAGAAATATCATGTTTGATCACTTTATGCAAATGAGCTCTTTCAGGATATGGGGTAGATGCTGCCTGGAAGATAACTCCAGAGATTATTTTAAATAAAAGGAAAGTTACCAGTGTGATTTGTGATGGCCGCTCTCTGCTCTCCCTGCAGACCTGTATGTGATTATAATAACTGACACTTCTGCAGGTGCCTCTCAGCTTCAGCCTCCAGCTCACAGGCAGATAGTGTTACAATATTGTTACAATAAAACAGAACTCAGAGAGCTGCAAAAATGTGTTTGAAAGAGGACAAATTTAATTTATCCTGTTCTGTGTCAGTTACTTGTCTCACACTGGTAACGCCACTTTTATTTAAAACTAGCTGTACAACCTGGCTTTGCCCGGTTTAATAACGGCTGTTAACAAAATAGAATGTATTAACAAAAATGTATTCTGCACACAAAAACCACAAAAGAAATAGATAGAAATGTGATTATTAAAAGGCAAAAACTAAGCTAATAGAAGCATTTCACAACATACAGTATATTTCAACACCACAGATATTCCACACAGATTTAACTAAATTGGCCAAGTAATGTGCTCCGTCTGTCTCTTTCCCCGTCTGTCTCTTTCCCCGTCTGTTTCTGTCTGTCTCTTTCCCCGTGTGTCTCTTTTAGGTCTGTCTCTTTCCTCGTCTGCCTCTTTCCTCGTCTGCCTCTTTCCTCGTCTGCCTCTTTCCCCGTCTGTCTCTTTTCCCATCTGTCTCTTTCCCCATCTGTTTCTTTCCCCATCTGTCTCTTTCCCCATCTGTCTATTTCCCCGTCTGTCTCTTTCTCCATCTGTCTCTTTCCCCGTCTGCCTGTCTCTGTCTGTCTCTTTCTTTGTCTGTCTCTATCTCTCTGATTCTTTCCCCATCTGTCTCTTTCCAGGTCTGTCTCTTTCCCAGGTCTGTCTCTTTCCCCGTCTGTCTCCCCATCTCTTTGTTTGTGTCTTTTCCTGTCTGTCTCTTTCCCAGTCTGCCTGTCTTTGTCTGTCTCTATTTCTCTGTCTCTTTCCCCGTCTGTCTCTATCAAGGTCTGTGTCTTTCCCCATCTATCTTTGTCTGTCTCTCTGGCTGTCTCCTCCTTCCCTGTCTCTGTCCCTGTCTGCATGTCTGTCTGTCTCTTTCCCCATCTGTCTCTTTTTCCTGGTCTTTCTCTGTCTGTCTCTTTCCCCGTCTGTCTCTGTCTGTCTCTTTGACCGTTTGTCTCTGTCTGTCTGTCTCTGTCTCTCTGTCTGTCTCTCTCCCTGTCTGTCTCTCTGTCTGTCTCTCTCTAGCCGTCTCCCCACCGACATCTTATTACCTCACATATAAACTTCTTATACTATGAATGTCTTTTGTTCCTATAGCAACCAATCACAGCTCCTACTAATAACCTGTAGTTCCAGGCTCCATTTACTTTATTGAAGACATGTTTTTTGGAGAGTAACTGTAAAGCGCGGGGTTAAATTTTCCTGTCAAAACATAGTCTACGATGTTCCCTGGGTCACATGAGGTGTCTGTGCAAAATTTTGTGATTGTAAATGCGACGGTGCGGATACACTTTTCGTTTCACTTTTTCCCCATTATGTAGATAGGGGCAAAATTGATTGGTAAATTGGAACGCGCGGGGTTAAAATTTCGCCTCACAACATAGCCTATGACGCTCTTGGGGTCCAGACGTGTGAGTGTGCAAAATTTTATGGCTGTTGCTGCGACAGTGCAGATGCCAATCACAGACATACACACACACATACATACATACATACACTCATTCAGCTTTATATATTAGATAATCTCTGGAGGTGGAGTTATCTTCCAGGCAGCATCCGGCCCATAGCCTGGAAGAGCTTATTTACATAAAGTGATACAAGATGATTCATACACAACAAGCCATCTGATATGAGACATAAAAGTATGGATTTTTTTCAGCAGTCTATAACCTGTATTCCCATATTAACTGTGTAAAAAGGTCAAAATGGTGACAGATTCCCTTTAAAACCTATAGGCAAATCTGATTATCTAAGAGATTAGGAGACCTTGTAGGAGAAGGTGACCCCAAAAGCAAACCAGCAGGTTGTTAAACAGCTTTACCAGTGGTTTACCATCCAGTTCTCGGAAGAAAACTATAAAGAACAGAGATGAGCAAGTCTTTTACATTTCGAATTCGCCAGTCTCATAACATTTTCTTAAAAAACTTGATCCACTGTGAAAAAATGAATTGTGAATCTCAATACAGCAAAGGTTCTGATTGCCTGGAAAAGACGAGTACTACGCTCCGAGGTCTCCTAGCTCTATTGAATCTCTTTTGAGCTCTTTAATGCAAAGACAAAATTAGGATAGAGGGGTATTGAACGTCCCTCTTTATTTGCAGTGTGTCAAGTATAATTGTTTTATTAAGGTACTGTTACTTCAGTATATCACAGATCAATAAATTCACAGCCACACAGAATTTGCATATCCAGCACCTCTTTATAGCAGTTGAATCTTTGGATTATTATTAAGCCCAGACTGAAACTATCACTCCCAATTTGAATATTTTTCAGTATTGCGAAAGTATACCACAGTCTGATTTAGGCTTATATTTATGTAACGGTGAGCAATCCCTATCAGAATAAGGACTATTTAAAACAGCACCTACCTGATGCTTTGCAATCCCCTACCTGTGACTGAGATCACAGCTGTGGGCGGGACAGGCCCAGGCAAGTGCTGCTTGAATTAAAGGGAACCTGTCATCAGAAATTTCGCCCAAAAGCTAAAAGATTTCCCCTCTGCAGCTCCTGGGCTGCATTCTAGGAAGGTCCCTGTTATTATTGTGCCCCATGTGAGACCAAAATAAAGCCTTTATAAAGTTCTACCTTTTTGTATGCAGCTTCTGTAAATCTGTCACGGGGGCGGGCTCTCTGCCGTCCGTTATTTTGCCCCCTGGTCCTGTATGCCGCCCCCATCGCTCCTTTCCATATCTGATGCACCGCCCACTGCTCCAGCCATCCCCGCGCATGCCCAGTGCCAGTCTCACGGGACTGAGCAGTGTGACCGCTGGTGACGTGTGCGCAGGCAAGTGATTATGGACGGGACTGTGACTGTTATCAGCAAGTACCCGCCCATAATCTCGTGAGCGCGCAAACCTCTCCAGCGGTCACACTGTGCTCAGGGTAGTGCTAGACTGTATGGGCTGCTTCCAGGGATGACGTCCCTTTGTCATGTGATAGGAGCGTGTTCAAAATACTATCACATGACAAAGGGACGTCATCCCTGGAAGCAGCCCATACAGTCTAGCATCTACACTGAGCTCAGTGTGACCGCTGGAGAGGTTTGCGCGCTCACGAGATTATGGGCGGGTACTTGCTGATAACAGTCACAGTCCCGTCCATAATCACTTGCCTGCGCACACGTCACCAGCGGTCACACTGCTCAGTCCTGTGAGACTGGCACTGGGCATGCGCGGGGATGGCTGGAGCAGTGGGCGGTGCATCAGATATGGAAAGGAGCGATGGGGGCGGCATACAGGACCAGGAGGCAGAATAACGGACGGCAGAGAGCCCGCCCCCGTGACAGATTTACAGAAGCTGCATACAAAAAGGTAGAACTTTATAAAGGCTTTATTTTGGTCTCACATGGGGCACAATAATAACAGGGACCTTCCTAGAATGCAGCCCAGGAGCTGCAGAGGGGGAATCTTTTAGCTTTTGGGCGAAATTTCTGATGACAGGTTCCCTTTAAATAGCCTGTGGCCAGGGCTGATGGCTGTGTGTGAACAGTCACCACTTGCCAAAATCAGACAGCTAGAATGACCAAAAGAGGGTGCACGGCTTGGTGGGGGCTAACCACCTGCCAATGAAAAAATCAGAATAAGGAGCCAGCACAAATTCTAAACTGTACTTATTAATAAATGGAGATTTTGGCAGGTGGTTAGCCCCCACCAAGCCGTGCACCCTCTTTTGGTTGTTCTAGCTGTCTGATTTTGGCAAGTGGTGACTGTTCACACACAGCCATCAGCCCTGGCCACAGGCTATTTAATTCAAGCAGCACTTGCCTGGGCCTGTCCCGCCCACAGCTGTGATCTCAGTCACAGCAGGTACGGGATTGCAAAGCATCAGGTAGGTGCTGTTTTAAATAGTCCTGCTTTTAATGTGTGAGGCCGCATGGCACCCTTCAGATAAATAAAATATTAGTGTAGGACTGCCCCTTGAGATTTGCCGTGGAGTGGCGGGGTAGCTCAAAGTATTGCAATATTTTGCCAAAAATCTCCATTTATTAATAAGTACAGTTTAGAATTTGTGCTGGCTCCCTATTTCTGATTCTATCCCTATACTGTATAATTGTAAAATAGCCGCTACATTCCCTGCCCTCATCTTTTATAGTGGTTGTGATACTCTCTCCTGATTAGTTGCACTAGACCATGTGATGTGATAGCTGCAAGGCATTAAGGGGGAGCCCATACAGCCACGTCTGACAACTTTAGCCCACTTTGTCGCATATGCAATTTTCAACATTGTCATAAAAAAATACAGCAGCACTCTGAAATACTATAACATGCAAACATTGAATATAGGAATTAGCAATTGCATTACTGCTATTGAAACTATGTTTAAAAAATGTAGTCCTAAGTGCACAAATTGACCAATTCATGAGAGCCCAGCAGCCAGCAACAAAGATTATCTTTTTGTGGGGACTCAAACCTAATTTGCCTCTATCAGGATTGGAAACCTACAATTTTGTGGTCAGGTAAGATCAAGTGTGACGCCCTGGGCAAGCCAGGGGTCACAGGTAATGACATCACCAAACCCTACACCCCGGTTAGGCACATCAAAGCTAGACCAGAAATCCTTGTTGCCTTCCCCAGGGGCTGATGTCCACACCAGGGGGTGGAGCCAGGCAGTTGGTCTCCGCCCACCAAGGAGTTCACAGTCCTGGAGGCAGGAAAACACAGGCAGTTAGAGTTTGGAGGAGGAATTGAGAGGAGATAGGGTTTGGAGTTTGAAGTAGAAGGAGGGAAAGTAGTGAAAGAGAAGAGTGACAGCTGGAAAGCCTGAAGTTGGTCCGGGTGTGTGCCCCGGACTGAGACAGCAAGGTTAGCAGACGGCGGTGACCGTCTGCAGTGGAGGCTGATCGGAGGTGCCGTAAGGACCGTGGACGGGTGGTGGCCCGGCGGTACCGGACCGGTACACAAGGAGAAGCCAGCACCATTGGCAGGGGTCTTTCGGATCCCGGCAAGGCTAGAAGTCGCCGTGAATTTGCCAAATCCGTCAGTGAAGGGGACCTCCGGGTCTCCAAACAGCTAAGTCCCGATTGAAGGCAACAGTCCAACCGTATGAGAGAGACACCGCCACCGCCAAGGCACCAGTTTCTCAGGGCCAGCGCCTGCGGGCAAAGAGGGGCTCCTCCGGCCCATATCCAAGTCGGGGAGCGGGTAACCGGTGGGAATCCATCGCTACCAACATTGAACATAGGTGCAGGAAAAGTGACAGTCACCGTTAACTACCGGGGAAAAGCAACAGCAGCCATCCGTGGGAACCGTCCTTCCAGCCGTGTGTTTTACCGAGAACAGTGTCATCGTCTCAGGCTGAGTGAGTACCACAGTGCCGTGAGGCACAGCGCTGCCCCCGCGACCCTGCACCTCACCAGGCCCCACACCTGGCCTGCCATCCCTCATCCTCCACCCCATCACTGGGCCCCGGGACAACCAACCCCTACCCATGGAGGGAAGAACTAACAGCTCTGCTGCTCCCTGTCACCGCTCCCGGGATCCCCATACAGAGCAGCGGTGGTGTCCACACAATCACCACAACCGTGGGTGGCATCACGGACAATAAATCCCCAAAACCAAACCCCTTTTCACTCACGGGCGAAGAGCGCCGCTCGAGTCCCCGGGATCCGGCCCATCGCTCAAGCCACCGAGCAGCAGCGGCCGCAGCAGCAGCGGCAGCCGGACCCGGGCAGTGGGAGAGCGCAGCGTCCCCTCCTCCGCCCGCGACACAAGCTTAATTGAAAACACTTTAGGCTGAAGGGAGGAGAGAACTGCAAATATGAAAGACTGACAAGCACTTCCAAACAGAACAAGACAAGTGTGAACAGGTGCAAGCTGAGCATGTAATATAAGGCTATGTGCACACACTACGTTTTTATGACGCTGCGTTTTTGTGCGTTTTTGGCAGCTAAAAACGCACCCGTTGCTGGGGATGCAAAGTCATGCAGTTTTGAGGCGAAAAACGCACCCGAAAAACGCACAAAAACGCCGCGAAAAACGCACTGTGTGCACTTAGCCTAATAAAAAAAAATACAGCAGTACTCTGAAATACTATAACATGCAAACATTGAATATAGGAATTAGCGATTGCATTACTGCTATTAAAGCTATGTTTAAAAAATGTGGTCCTTAGTGCACAAATTGACCAATTCATGAGAGCCGAGCAGCCAGCGACAAGGATTTTCTTTTTGTGGGGACTTAAAGCTAATATGTCTCTATCAGGATTGGAAACCTACAATTTTGTGGCCAGGTAAGATCCAGCTTAATTGAAAACACTTTAGGCTGAAGGGAGGAGAGAACTGCAAATATGAAAGATTGACAAGCACTTCCAAACAGAACAAGACAAGTGTGAACAGGTGCAAGCTGAGAATGTAATATAATAAAACAAATACAGCAGCACTCTGAAATACTATAACATGCAAACATTGAATATAGGAATTAGAAATTGCATTACTGCTATTGAAACTATGTTTAAAAAATTTGGTCCTTAGTGCACAAATTGACCAATTCATGAAAGCCCAGCAGCCAGCGACAAGGCGTATCTCTTTGAGGGGACTCAAACCTAATATTCCTCTATCAGGGCTGGAAGCCTACAATTTTATGATGAGGTAGGATCCAGCTTAATTGAAAAACCTTAGGTTGAAGGGAGGAGAGAACTGAAATTGAAAAGACTGACCAGCACCTCCAAACAGAACAAGACAAGTGTGAACAGGTGCAAGCTGAGAATGTAATGGAATAAAAAAAATACAGCAGCACTCTGAAATTCTATACTATGCAACATTGAATATAGGAATTTGGAACTGCATTAATGCTATAGAAACTATGTTTAAAAAGGTCTTCAGCATTGTGTGACATGGTGCAAGCATTTATATATATATTGTCATGAATCAAATCACAAATAGTTGGAATTCGCCAGAAGCAGCAAATTTCAGGAAATTTGAATCAAAGTTGATTTTCAGTCGGATCCGGTCCACTCATTACTGATAAAGAATGATAATTTTCAGGTATGTTTTGTAACAAGATTAGAACATGTAAAATCCTCTGTGCTCAGCAAGTGAAGCGCAGGGTGGGGTGATATTACAGAAACTATTTTTACAAGTCTGTATATATTTGCATATGTAGTTTTAGGTCAAATCACAAATGATATCTATCCTTGTTTAACCTGACTACTGACATGAGTGCTACAGCCCTATGATATATTTTCTGCCAGGAATCTATGAGAGTGATGAGCAGATCGGGCATCATTCAAATTCACCAGTTTGCAGGTTTTTTTCCTGGGACATTTCGATTTGTGAAAACATTATTCTCCGTTAATTTAATGTCCCCTATTATGCTCTGGTATCTCTCCAGACGTCAGAGCATTATAACCATAATATGTAATAAATAATAAAAATCCTTATACTTATCTCTCTGACCCATACAACCCTTAAGGCTACTTTACACACTGCGATATCGGTCCCGATATCGCTAGTGTGGGTACCCGCCCCCATCTGTTGCGCGACACGGGCATATCGCTGCCCGTGCCGCACAACATCGCCCAGAGCCGTCACACATACTTACCTGTCCGGCGACGTCGCTGTGACGGGCGAACCGCCTCCTTTCTAAGGGGGCGGTCCATGCGGCGTCACAGCGACGTCACTGAACCGCCGCCCAATCGCAGCGGAGGGGCGGAGATGAGCGGGACGTAACATCCCGCCCACCTCCTTCCTTCCGCATAGCGGCCGGGAGGCAGGTAGGGAGAGCTTCCTCGCTCCTGCGGCGTCACACGCAGCGATGTGTGCTGCCGCAGGAACGAGGAACAACCTCGTTACTGCTGAAGTAACGATAATTGGGAATGGACCCCCGTGTCGCCGATTAGCGATTTTTCACTGTTTTGCAACGATGCAAAATCGCTAATCGATGTCACACGCAACGGCATCGCTAATGCGGCCGGATGTGCGTCACGAATTCCGTGACCCCAACGACTCCGCATTAGCGATGTCGTAGCGTGTAAAGCCCGCTTTAGGGCCACTTGTCCGGTCCTTGTCCAATCTGCATATTGGCATTTGCGGCAGTAAAATCCCATGAGGTTATCAGGTTTGCAGGACCCTGCAAAGGTCACAAAACTCACCGTGATGTCATAGGCTGCGACCTTTGTGGAGGCATGTAGAGAGCACTTCCAGGGCTATTCTTCATACCGTTATGACAGATGTGGCCTCACTCCTCACAGTTCTGATTGTACTGTTTCTGGGGTACTCTTTCTTGACCTGTCCCGCGATATCTTGGAACTCATCCACAAGCTGTGTCTCAGTTCCAGCCTTTCCTTACACCGTTGTCCACTTCGTGGTTCTTGACCCCAATGGCTTCTATGGTCACACGACTATCTAAGCCCGCCGGGGTGAACCATAGGCTCCGGACCTCTCGACGTTACCTCAGGGTTCCCTGACTGTCCCTTTTACTGTAGCCATGTTTTCTCTTACACTCAAACACTATTTAGAACTAGCACCCCATGAGGCCCACACTACCAGCCACACCACTTGCCATCTGTCACCCCTCCTCTACCTCGACTAAAGGCCCCGTCACGCACAACGAGATTGCTAACGAGATCATTGCTGAGTCACAGTTTCTGTGACGTAGCAACGATCCCGCCAGCGATTTCGTTATGTGTGACACCTACCAGCGATCAGGCCCCTGCTGTGAGATCGCTAGTTGTTGCCGAATGGTCTGGACAATTTTCTTCAAAGGCGATGTCCTGCTGGGCAGAACGCATCACTGTGTTTAATGCTGTGACAAGGTCCCAATGACCGTCGAGATCGTTATACAGGTCGCTACTGTGACCTATATCGTTACTGCGTCGTTGGTAAGGTCTGACTGTGTGACCTCTCACCAGCAACCTCCATGCGACTTACCAGCGATCCTTATCAGGTCGTATCGTTGTGGGGATCGCTGGTAAGTCGTTCTGTGTGACTGGGCCTTTAACCCTGTCCTATCTGATATCTAATCTACCGCTGCTCCAGCCCATCTGCAAGATGGCTCCTGCTGGCAAATGACCCCAGTTCTGTTACATCGAGAGCCTACACTCTGCTAGCAGCATATACATGTTAACACATTTATAACAATCAACAGTATATAATACATTTGACGTAAAACATTTTTCGTAGTACAGGTAGACAACATATAGCATAAAACAGTATAGGGACTCGATCACCTCTGCTCTGTTCTCAGTGACAGATTCACTTTAATTGTCAAATGCAGATAATTCCCATGTCACGTCTCACCCACTCAGGCTTTGTACAGAATGGTGAAAATAGAGGAAGCTGAAGATCAAAAGCAAAGGAGTAATCCATGGAATACCAGGTATGCAACCCATCACCAGCCTAAACTACCAGGGATATTTCCATTAATCCCTGCAAGATCCTAAACTGCCAGTGATATAACAAATAAACTCTACAAGACCCAACACATAAGAAATCCCCTCCAAACCCTCAAGCACCAGGAATATTAAAAAGTGAATTTGTCTATGGAGTGAATCCACCCGAGGTAGCACAATCACTTTTTTTTGTCTTTCCACACCTTTGGAACCCTGAAGTGGTTAAAAAAAAAAGTTGAAAAGACTGAACATATGCACAGCAAGTCATTTTTACATTACAGTGCATAGTGTTACGCTCACCGAGGAGCGGCGAGCGTCCGGAGGTGGACTCACTGGACCGTGCCCCGGACTCCCCTGAGAAGGCGACCAGCAGTGAACCCCTATACAGGGACTGTGCGGTGCCTCCCCAGAAGGCCTAGAAGCACGGCAGCCAGGAACCGGTGTAGGAGTCTCTGTACGGCCAGGCGTAGCTCGGGTACGAAGTCCGCAGCAGGCAGAACACGGGTGTGGCAACGGAGATGATCACAGCAGGTGGCACAGAGACGTTCACTGCGGGTAAGGCCGGTGACGTCCACTGCGGGTATGACCGGTGACGTCCACTGCGGGTATGGCCGGTGACGTCCACTGCAGGTATGGCCAGTGACGTCCACTGCAGGTATGGCCGGTGACGTCCACTGCGGGTAAGGCCGGTGACGTCCACTGTGGGTATGACCGGTGACGTCCACTGCGGGTATGGCCGGTGACGTCCACTGCGGGTATGGCCGGTGACGTCCACTGCGGGTATGGCCGGTGACGTCCACTGCGGGTATGGCCAGTGACGTCCACTGCGGGTATGGCCGGTGACGTCCACAGCCGGAGGGTACAGATGGCACTATGGTGAGACAGAGTATTAGTAACGGGCAGGAACACATGGGTAAACGTAATACAAAGGGGCCTGAACACTAGCAGGGCTCTAGTAGAAGCATTGCTCGGGTGCCTGCTGCCGGGGGAGGTGAACCTAAATAGTCTTTAGGTAACAGGTGGCCTGTGAGGTCACTTCCAGAAAATGAGGCACTGCTGCTTTAAGAAAGGGGGCGTGGCCTCACGTGCAGCCTAGAGTTGCTCACTGCAGAATTGTGTGTGGACGGGAGACAGCAAGAAACTGCAGCAGCTCCAGGAAGAGGACGCCTGACCCGGGAGTGAGCAGAGCCTGCAGAGCCATGGTAAGAGGAAGCACGTCGCTGCCGGGGGCTGGGACCGGGAGTGCACGTGGGGGCCATGCTGGGGCTGGCAGATGTGAGGGAGAGCGCCCCCCTCGGGATCTGGCGGGACCAGGCGCTACACATAGGTTTCCTAATAAATCAAAAAGTGGAAGAAGACAGAAAGCTGACCTTTGTGCTCCACTACAAACTTTAAAGTGGTTCTCTAGTCTTAAATGATAAGTCTGCAGTCGTTCTATGTGTCACTCTATGTGACTGCAGACTTATGAATTCTCCCATGCACACACTGTGGTCTGCAAGGATTCGCCAGTTTCTGAGCGGCAGTCACATCACCACAATTGTGCGATATGTATGCTTCCAGCCAGAACTCGACTAGTAGGTGCAGCCTCACTCAATACAAGTGTGTGGAGAAGGCTTGTCTTACTAGTGGGCATGGTTGTCTAGTGGGTGTGGCCTCGCTCAATACACTTGTATTGAGCGAGGCCACGCCCACTAGTCGGGTTCTGGCTGGGAACATGTATAGCGCGCAGTTGTGGTCACGTGACAGCCATTCCCGGCCGAGAAACCGGCAGTGTGTTCTCTGGGAGAATTCATGCCTAAAATCACATAGAGTGACTGCAGACTTATCACTTTAGACTGGACAACCCCTTTAAAGCTGATCTATCACCAAATTTCATAATACAAGCTGCATAAATTACTAAATAGATCTCTTGGGCCTGATGAGGCTGGTTTATTTACTTTTATAATTCATGTTCGAATGGCTGTATAATCCCTTTAACTAATTCTCCGTAACGTCCATGCCAGTGTCCCTGCACTGTCCTGCTCCTCACTCCCTGCGGGAATTACATCCCTCTCACTTTCCAGGCTGCCCAGTGGTGGCTGCAGCATCCCCGGTCCATGCTGCTGTCTTTCAGGCCCTCCACACATCACAGAGGTCTCCTGGAAATGCCTATAGGGTGCGCGCGGCCATGCTTTTCTTAAAAGGCCAGTATGCTCAGACCTGAAAATGCCTCTCAGGTTGGCAGAGAGGCTTCAGGTATTTAAGGCACCTTTCCCTTAAGGGAGGTGCCTGGGCAACAAGTTAGCTATGTTGCTACTTCTCAGCTCTGCAGTGCTGCTGCCGCTGCTGCTGCTGCTGTTGTTGTTCTACATTGTGCTGCTCATTCATGTTTGAGTGCACTCCTAATCTGCTGCTGCTACGACCATCCACACTGGCCGGTAACTACCACAGTACCCACTAACGCAGGGATCAGCTGCCGAGGTACCGCAGATCCCCTGAGGCTGCCCTCTGCTGGCTGCTTACCACTGTGTGCACCTACTGCTACCTCCCATGGCAGTAGTGAAAACTACCAACTGGCAACCAGTCCAGTTCACTTCTCCAGGCAATTGATAGGTACTTTAGGTTCAGTGGACCCACTAATCTGGTGCTCCCCCTGCGAGCATAACATTCTCCTTCTACCGAACCTCATTGGCAGCTCCTCAGTGGCCCTCCAACCCTGCGGAGATCTCACGCTGATCAGTACAAGCTGCAGCTGTCAGTCTGGTTGCGCAAAGACTGAATCCACTTTGACTCATAACCTATTTCAGTGCATAGCTGTACTCATAAAATGCTCATCTAAATATGATTAAAGAACCATTCATTATGATTTGGATAGAAGCAAATAAGTAAACCAGTCTCATCGGGTCTAAATGATCTATTGAATAAAGTATACAGTTTACATTGAGAAATCTGGTGACGGTTCCACAAAATGTAATAAAAAAAAATAGTAAAATTTGGATCTACAAAATGCTACATATAGTACATAGAACAAGCATAAAATACACCAAGGTCAAGAGTACCGTAATATATAACAAGAGATCTGTGTCCCAAAACATTGATACAATGTGCTATAAACCAGGGTAACAACACATCAGCAAGCTCAGGGCTTTTACACAGAGGCAGGAAACGTCGCCGAGTTCTGCTTATGTTACATAATGTCCCAGACAAAAGATGTAAATCTCAGCTGTTTGCGGTACACTTGGCCGGGCGCGATGTCACCTGACCTCCGCACCAATTTTCACACCTAGCTATCCTCAATTTCTGTATTACCCAGAATCTCTCTGAGACTCGGCCAATGCTTCCCGACTCCTTCCATCAATCACAGCTCGGAATTTCAATTGCAGGAATGTTCTTCAGATGTTTAAGCATTAACCTGGAACCAATTCAAGTTGAATTAAGCTGCACGTGCGTATGAAGAGAGGAATATATAATGATTAGTGATGGGCGAGAACTAAAATGCTCAGGTGCTTGTCTCAAGTAACGAGCATAATGAAAGTCAATGGGAAACTCAAGCATTTTTCCTGCAGATCCGGCTATATTCACACTAGGCATTCTTTAAAAAAATGCAGCAGTTTCCCAGTTCAGTCAGGCAAAATAAACAAATGTGTGTGACACGTCCGGGCCGGGGCCATGGGGTGACTCGGTACCGGGCCACGGTTTAGGGGGTTTGGTCGGTTTCGTGGCGGAGAAACCCGGTTCCGTGACACCGGCAGTGTCATTAAATAAAGGTGTAGGGGATGTTAGGTTCGTGACTATGCCACCTGTGGTGTGTGGCCAGGTACTAGCCACCGCTGCAGAAAGTCTCTCTCTTCTGGGGCAGATGGTGATGTAGCTCGGGCGTTGCAGCTCTCCACAGTTAGAACCAGGCCCCAGTGAGGATGTGGGGAGTGATAGTGCTATGCAGCTGTGGCGCAGGAAGGATTAGACAACACAGGGGTTGCAGTTCAAGTTATTTTACTCACTGAGTTATCGCCACCTTCGGAGCGCTGGACCTCGCCATCATGGGCTCCAGCCGATCCCGGATAGTTGAGAGATTAGAACCGGTGGGTTTCTCTGAGTCCTTCCTCCCTGCGCTGTGTTGTGTGAGTCCATGCGGCCTGAAGCTTCACTGGGACCCGAGTCCTGAGAATGGTTCCACTCCCATCCTATACAGCAGGCAGCACGAGTCCGTTGCTGGTGCCGTCCGTTGGTTACAACTCCTGGCTCTATATGCTGCTTTGCCCCGGGCACTTTAGGTGGGCCAGGAGACTTGCAATCCCCTGCCCGGCGGATTCTGCTGGCAGGCTGTGAAGTGCCCACCAGCCTAGGGCTCCACAACCTGAGATGTGCGCCGGTCCTGAGGGAGCCAAATATTATTATTATTATTATTATTATTAATATTTATTATTATAGCGCCATTTATTCCATGGCGCTTTACACTGAAAGAGGGTATACATACAATAATCATTAACAGTACAAAGCAGACTGGTATAGGAGGAGAGAGGACCCTGCCCGCAAGGGCTCACAGTCTACAGGGAATGGGTGATGGTACAATAGGTGAGGACAGAGCTGGATGCACAGTGGTGTACTGGACTGAGGGTTAATGTAGGTTGTAGGCGTGTTGGAAGAGGTGGGTCTTGAGGTTCCTCTTGAAGCTTTCCAAGGTAGGGATATGATATATATGATATCTGATATGCTGAGGTAGAGTGTTCCAGAGTATGGGGGAGGCACGGGAGAAATCTTGTACGCGATTGTGGGAAGAGGAGATAAGAAAGGAGTAGAGAAGGAGATCTTGTGAGGATCTGAGGTTGTGTGCGGGTAGGTACCGGGAGACTAGGTTACAGATGTAAGGAGGAGACAGGTTGTGGATGGCTTTATATGTCATGTTTAATGTTTTGAACTGGAGTCGTTGGGCGATGGGAAGCCAGTGAAGGGATTGGCAGAGTGGCGAGGCTGGGGAATAGCGAGGGGAGAGGTGGATTAAGCGGGCCGCAGAGTTTAGGATAGATTGGAGGGGTGCAAGAGTGTTGGAGGGAAGGCCAGAGAGCAGGAGGTTGCAGCTATGAGCTCTCTCCTCAGCGACCGTGTTCTCCTGTGTCTCACATGTCTCCTTTCCTTTACGGTTCTGAGTGTCAGTGTCTCGCTCTCCCCCTCTTCTGATCCTGGGACAAATTCCACCAACTGCCCGTCCCAAGGACCAGTCTCCTGCAACTCTCCTGCACCCTTCTCTCTCCTCAGACTGTCACTTCCTGTGTCCTGTGAGAAACTGTTCACTGCCTGTGTGTATGTGTCGCCTTATCCCCCGTGTCTAGCCCCTCCCCCCTGGGTTTCTGACTAGTGAGCAGAGGGTCCACTACATTAGTAATAGCCACCTTCCAATGTCTCTACCCCAGCCCAGTCCCGGTGAGGGGGCAACTAACTGTGTATGGTGGTGAATTGTGGTAGTTTACCGGTGATGACCTCCTCCGTATCCGAGATGAATACTGCACCTTAGGTGAGGTGCAGTTACCTGTGATGCCTGAAGCCGCAGGGTCGCCACATGTGCATTAGCTTTATGAAATCTCATCGCTTTTGCTGGAAGTGTAAAATTAGCCTTTAATTTACATCAAACTCCTTAAAAATGCAACCAAAAAACGAAGATGCAATGTCTGAACAGAGCCTTAATAGCCGGACCATCGCTCACTGTATTTGAGTACAAACAATTACCAAAATGGAACCTTTTCATATAAAGTCATATGAGCACCCTGAGCTGTTTGCACTTTCATACTTGCACATATGGTTTTATATGAAAAGATTCCATTTTGATAATTGTTTGTACCCAAATTTTCTATGTTTACACAGTCATATGTTTACATACTGCACTATAGCACTTTTCATTGATGGTTTATAACGGATTACGTGCAATTTGTGAATATAATATTTATTGCACAAGGGCACTTTATCATTAATGAACTATATGCGAATTGTGTGCAACTTTTTGACTGTGTTACACAATTGACACTAGAGGTACGGACTGAGGACCTATGAGAAGGAAGAAAGGGGTACTAGTTGCATAAAGATTGTGTTAATTGAACGCCACCATTTCCTTTAATGTGCACTTTGAGCACCCAGGGTGCTACAACATAATTTTGTGGTGCTGTTCATTCACTGGGTGATAATTTTGGACCTTGAGTCATTTTAATATATTTATTAAAAGTTAATTTTAGCACAGGGGAAGAAGCAGTGAGGTCACCAACAATCAATGATTGTGGATCCAGGTGTTCCGCCCACCAAAGCAGGTGCTTGAATAACATAAGCCTGAGAATGCTGGTGGTGGTCAGGCTGGTACTTGTCTGGCCTCTACTGAGCTTAGTATGGCAAAAGTTGCAAATGACCATTTTTTTTTGTCTTCTGCACTCTATAAAAAAGTGCCAGACTGGGGAACACCAGTGGGTGCTCTGGGGAACAGTTGTCTGCCTTCTCTCTCTAGACCCCCACTGCCTGTTGCACTGCTGTGGATCCCTCCCTCTCTGAGCTGCTGTCCTCGCTCTGCATTCCAACTTGCCATGTTGGGTCAGTGACTTCATCGTCCACCACCTCATCTTCCACTTCTGCACTCTGGTGCTCCTCTTGACTTCTATACTTAATATGACTTGTTGGCAACTGGGTATCATCATCCACCTCTTGAAACAGTAATTGCTGGTTCCCACCATTACTTTCTTCTGACCGTGGCTGCTCAAATATTTGGACACCAACGCAAACGATCTCCTTATGTGCCTCATGAAAAGTGGACACTGAGAGACCAAAAGGAACCATAAATGGAAAGGTAAAAAGCTCCTCGGAGTGTCCAAGTGTGGGGTAACTTGTCTTCTTAGACTGGTGGGAGGAAGGAGGATAAGGGTGAGGATTATGTGGCCCTGACTCTTGACTAGTCAGACTGGACCATGTGGAAGACAGGGTGGTGCTTGAAAAGAGACTGGAAGCTTCTGCAATCAAGCCCACAACCTGCTCGTACTATTCTGGCTTTAACAGTGGTGTCCCGCTCCCCCCTGCAAAGTGAGACAGGAAGCTAGGTCTAGTTGATACGTGTGTTTGCTGTAGGCTCACAACCATGGCGTCTGCATGAACCACTATCAGCAGAATGTCCACTTCCAGATCCCTTATTGTAGGCCTTGCACATTTTAAATTATGTACGCAGCTAAGATCGGTATTATTTGAGAATAGAATATATTTTTTAGCAAGCAGCACCAAGCTGTGTAACCCTACAATCCCTGACTACAGGCCGATAATACACGATGTCTACTACAGAATCTCAACTGACACTAATTGCAAACTGAGAGTGATATTATTAGAGTATAAAATTTATTTTTTAGCTAGCAGCAGCACGCTGTGTAAGGCTTGGATCACTGACTACAGGTCTATAATACACTACCTCTATTCCAGCAGCTTAGAGAATAGAATAGATTTTTTTAGCTAGCAGCAGCACCCTGTGTAAAGGGTACTTTACAAGCTGTGATCTCGCTAGCGAGATCACTAGCGAGCGTACCCGCCCCCATCGGTTGTGCGTCACGGGCACATCGCTGCCCGTGGCGCACAACATCGCTAGGAACAGTCACACATACTTACCTGCCTAGTGACGTCGCTGTGACAGGCGAACCGCCTCCTTTCTAAGGGGGTGGTTCATTCGGCGTCATAGCGACATCACTAAGCGACCGTCCAATAGAAGCGGAGGGGTGGAGATGAGCAGGACGTAACATCCCGCCCACCTCCTTCCTTCTTCATTGCCGGCGGCCGCAGGTAAGGAGATGTTCCTCGTTCCTGCAGTGTCACACATAGCGATGTGTGCTGCCACAGGAACGAGGAACAACCTCGTTACTGCAGATACAACAATATTTGGTGTTTGAACGACCTCTCCAAAATTAATTATTTTTACCACTTTTGCGATTGTTAAAGGTCGCTCGTACGATGCCGCTAATGACGCCGAATGTGCGTCACAAACATCGTGACCCCGACGATAAATCGTTAGCGATGTCGCAGGGTGTAAAGTACCCTTAAGGCTTGAATCTTTGCCTATAAACCTGTAATACACAATCCCTATTCTAGAATCTCAATCCAAAATGAATTGCAAACTAAGAGCGGTATTATTAGAGAATAGAACTGATATTTTAGCAAGCAGCAGCATGGTCTGTTAGGCTAGAATCCCTGCTTACAGGCCTCTAATATACTATGTCTACTCCAGAAACTCCCCCTACTCTAAATGCAGAATAAAAGCAGTATTATTAGACAAGTGATTACATTTTTTAGGCATCAGCAACAGCACAGTGTGTAGGGCTAGAATCCCTGCCTGCATGTCTCTACTACACTATGCCTATTCCAGAACCTTGCCCTACACTAATTGCAAAATAAGAACTGTATTAATAGAAAGTAGAATAGCTTTCAATTAGCCCTGAAAAGGACTGTTTGTTCACTGATGTACCAGCAGGTACTGTCACGCTATAGCACATTGTCTTGTCTCCAGAAGAATCTCTCCCTGGTCTCTAAACTACAGTGTCGTCCATAAGTATGGTTACACCCTGTTAAAATGGAAGTGGTTGCTGATATCACCTTACCATGTGGCATATTAGTACATGGGAGGGGCAAAACATTTGATGCCAGGTGACGCCCATGGCTGCCATATTTTTTATCAGGCTGTATCCATACTAATGGTCCACCTAGAGTGCATCCATACTTGTGGCCCACCTTGTATTTCTGGATAGAGTTCGGCAAACATGGTGTCTCTGGGTGCTAGGCAGACCCAATGATGCTATGCAGATGGTCAATCACAATGATGCTATGCAGATGGTCAATCACAGTAATGCCAGTAGCCAACAAGACTACGGCATTACCATGATTGGCAGACAATCTCTGCATGTTTACTGGCTGATAAAAAGTCAGGAAACATGAGGGGTGGGGACTCAAATATGCCACTCGAGTTGAATTGAATATTGAGTGTCTCGATGGAGTACTAAGCAGTTCCGAGCATGTTCGGCCATCACTAATAATTATCTCTGGTGTCAGTGTGACACCCTGGACTAGCCAGGTAGTCACAGATAGCCCCCGCACTACACCTAATCACCTCCCTCAGTCTGACAGGTGTGAGGCCCGAACACCTTGGCTAGGAGGCAAGTGTCGCGGGCGGGAAGGGTGCCCTGAGCTCGCCAACGCTCGGGTCCGGCGCTGCTGCTGCTGCTGCTGCTCGGTGGCTCAAGCGGTGGGCCGGATCCGGGAACTCGAGCGGCGCTCCTCACCCGTGAGTGAAAAGGGGATGGTTTGGGTTTGGGGATGTTGTCCGTGACGCCACCCACGGTTGTGGTGAAGTTGGGACACCACCGCTGCTCTGGACGGGGATCCCGGGAGCGATGACAGGGAGCAGCCGAGATGTTTTCTCTCCCCTCCGTGGGTAGGGGGATTTGGTGGTCCCGGAGCCCGATGATGGTGACTGGAAGGTGGATAGCGGGGTTTGGCGAGGTGCAGGGTCGCGGGGGGGGAAGCACAATGGTACTCACTCAACCAATGACGTCGACAGAGTCTCTGGTAAAACAAATGGCTGGATGGACGGGTCCCGCAGCCGGCTGCGATGGTCACTCCCGGTAGGTTGGCGGTGACTGTCTCCCCCTGCACCTGTGTTGTGTTGTCGGCTCCGATGGCTTCCCACCGGTAACCCGCTCCCCAGCGGTGGATTTGCCAGAGGAGCCCCTTTATGCCCGCAGGCTCTGGCCCTGGGAACTCTAGCTGTGGCGGTAGCTGTATTTCCCTTCACGGTTGAGCGGTTGTCTTCAGTCAGGCCTTTGCTGCTGGGAAACCCCGGAGGTTCCCGTCACTGACGGATTTGACCAGTTTAACGGTGACTCCAAGCCTGGTCGGGGTCAGTAGGCCCTGCCGAATGGTGCTGGCTTCTCTTCGCTCCCCGGTCCGGTACCGGCGGGCTACCGCCCGTCCCCGGTCCTTACGGTTGTGCGTCAATCGGCCTCGCCTGCAGACGGTCACCACCGTCTGCCAACCTTGCTGTTTGTGCCCGGGCCACGTACCCGGACACGGTCAGTGTGCTCCACTACCACTTCCCTCAACTCTCAAAACTGCTCTCTTTTCTTTTCCCGCCTCCAGAACTGTGAACTCCTCGGTGGGTGGGGCCAACCGCCTGGCTCCACCCCACCTGGTGTGGACATCAGCCCCTGGAGGGAGGCAACAAGGATTTGTGTGTGTGACTGATGTGCCTAACCGGGGTGTGGGGTGTGTTGTTGTAGTACCTGTGACGTCCTGGCTTGTCCAGGGCGCCACACAAGCGGTGGCCTCAGCCTGCAGGAGCCGTGAAGACGGCTCGGTGGAACCGTAGTGGACCGGGACAGGGTAGTGGCCTGCCTGTACCGTCCCGGGGAACCGACTCGGAAACCGGAGCACACAGGGGGGTACTCAGACCCTGAAACGAGGAGCAGAATCCACTGGACTGAATTAATTAACTGATTGCGGTCTGGACTATAGGTCCTTTCCCACCCAAGTCCTGACTGAAGACAACAGCCCACCGAGGGGGATAGAAAGCCACCGCACAGGCAGAGCGATCCCACGGGCCAGCGTCTGCGGGCAAACGGGCTCTCCCGACATACACAAAGCCAGGGAGCGGACTCCCGTAGCTGAAGCACAGGCAGTCTACATATACACAACACGGTGCAGGAGAAAGGCAGAGACCACAATCCGAGTGGGGGACCCGACCACAGCCGGCTGCGGGCACCGAAAACCATCAACTTGGTTTACCAGAGACTTGTGTGTGTCAATAACAGTGAGTACAACAATGCCCTCCGGCCGCACACATCGCCCTGCACCGCCCAGCTATCCCCAACGGGTCCCGGGGCCATCATCCCTGCCCACGGAGGGATTAACATCTGGCTGCACTACCATCTCCCCCGGGTGCCCCGTAACTGCAGCGGTGGTGTCTACCTTCACCACATCCCGTGGGTGGCGTCACGAACTCAAGCGCGGCTCCGGACGTGCACCTACCTAACCCCCCCACGAAAGCGCCAGCATCCCCTTTCAGAGCGAAGTGACCCCAGGTTCGGAGGTGCTCGAGCTACCCACCACCGAGCCCGGATCCGAGCGGCTCGGCTGCGGCCGTGCGCGGGGCAGTACACATCGACTCTTCTGGCGTCACGAACAGGATGCTTACCTATTCACTTACCTAGTGAAGTGCGTCTTGAAGCAAAGTCAGCGTTGATCCGTTGCAAAGTTTTCAGAATCCGCCATCTTGCCGCCATCTTTTGGCGTGAAGATTCCCGCCAGAGTCTTCCTCCCTGCAGAAAGGGCGCAAAAGCCGAAGCCCCGCCCCCTGGGAACACGGCCGTGCAGCAAAGCGCGCGGTCGGAAAACGAAACTACAGAGAAAGAGAAGCGAGTGCCGCGAAACCCCCAAGGGGGAGATGCGGAAAGATGTGGATGCAGAATGAAGTCGGCGGAGCGGCGCCCGCCACCGGAGTGGCAGGGCTCAGAAGCGGCAGAGGCGGAGTAGCTTTTGGAGCAGAAGACTGCGACCCGAACGAGCTCCCCGCGGGAACTGCTGCCTGGTTGGAGCGGGAGCTGGGTCGATTCTGCGTCCGGGTAAGAGCGCAAACCTTGCAGCAGGTGCTCGACTGGAAGGCGGAGGTCCGGAGAATGGTTGCCGTGGTGTGGGCCCGCGAACAGAGGGCCGCCGCAGCCGTGCAGCACCGAGACAAAGCCACGCAGACCCCCATGTCGTCTCTCATCAGCTGGGAGCTGGAGCCTGCCAGCACCGTGACAAGTGAGCCCAGTGTAGCGCAGCTCATAGAGGAAGAGGTACAGTCTACGCTACCCCCGCCGCCGTTCCCGCTGAGGCCCATAGCCTGGGGATGTATTGCACCTGGAAGGGGAGCCTGATAACCCGTCCGAAGATAGCGCAGTATGGTTCCCTGCAATGTTAGCCACATCTGTAAGTCAACCCCCGAAGTTAAGCGTTAAAGTTGAGAAGTTTTAAAGAGCCCGCTCCCGCTATAAAGTCTCCAGCCTTTGTTGAACGTCCCCAAGGTCCCGGGAGACACCATTCTGCATATGGGTGGAAGGAGGAGGACCCTGCCCGACTTGTTGAACGTCGCTGCGGACGGAGTCGCAGAAGGCGCCATCGGGGATCGGAGCCCTTGGTGGAGGACGGCAAGGAGTTGTAAGGAGTGAGGACAATTCTGTTTGTAGAGCCCGGTTTACCGTACCCGCACTTCCGGCAGTGGAAGAGGGGGTCTTTCTGAACAGTGTCACCGTGAGTGAATGTGGCATTGGGGACCCGTGCTGACCTGTGGTGGACTGTGGGAAAGTGGCTGGAGGAGGCTGCGACGGCAGCAGAGTTAATGTTTGTAAATAGTCCCGGACCACCTTTCCCATCCTACAGTCTCCAGAGAGGCTGGTTGGAGGAAGGGCCTGCGGCAGATGAGGCCGAGGTCCCATCACCATGCAGACCGGTAACAACCCTTTGGGCCATGGGTCCCCTGGACGTGGAGCCTCTGAGAGACTGCCGGGTAAGGAACTTTTTACCCGGCCCGTATGGGCATCATCTGGACCTGACCCGATTCCTGGACTGGGGAAAAAGGGTGCTGACCTGTTTTTAGAGGCAGCATCAAGCTTTAGGTTTACTTGGGTGGGCAAATGGAAGGACCCGGTCCAGTCCCGTTCCCGGTTTAATAAAAATGTTCCGTAATGTTTAAGCAAAATGCCTCCCGTCAAGGGATGAATCCTAAATATTTATAATGTAAATATGTTATTGTATTTGTCAATGTTCTAAAACTTTTATCTTTTTCAGTTACAAAAATAAACGGTGGTAGTCAGACAGCCCGTGGACGGTCTGTAGTTAACCAAGGGGGAGTGTGACGCCCTGGACTAGCCAGATAGTCAGAGATAGACCCCCGCACTACACCTGTCCTCCAAAAAGGTGTCATCAGCCAACCATTAAAACCTAGTCACCTCCCTCAGTGCTTGATGAACACACCAAGGGGCGGAGCCAGGCAGTCTGACCACGCCCATTGAGGAGTTCAGAGAGCCTGAGGCAGGAAAATAGTTCAGTTTAGTTGAGTTCAGACGGGTTGAGAGTGAGTGAGGAGTGGAGGAGGTGAGGCCTGTGAGACAGGCCGGTGACAGTCTGACAGGTGTGAGGGTCGTAGCCCGAACACCTTGGCTAGGAGACAAGCAGTGGCCTCAGCCTGCAGGAGCTGGAAAGACGGCTTGGTGGAACCGTAGTGGACCGGGACAGGGTAGTGGCCCGCCGGTACCGACCCGGGGAACCGACTCGGAAACCGGAGCACACAGGGGGTACTCAGACCCTGAAACAAGGTCCAGAATCCACTGGACTGAGTTAATTAACTGATTGCGGTCTGGACTATAGGTCCTTTCCCACCCAAGTCCCGACTGAAGACAACAGGCCACCGAGGGGGATAGAAAGCCACCGCACAGGCAGAGAGATCCCACAGGTCAAAGTCTGCAGGCAAACGGGCTCTCCTGACATGCACAAAGCCAGGGAGCTAACTCCCGTCGCTGAAGCGCAGGCAGGCTACAGCTACACAACACGGTGCAGGAGAAAGGCAGAAACCACCATCCGAGTGGGGGACCCGACCGCAGCCGGCTGCAGGCACCGACCACCATCAACTTGGTTTACCAGAGACTTGTGTGTGTCAATAACAGTGAGTACAACAGTGCCTTCCGTCCGTGCACATCGCCCTGCACCGCCCAGCTATCTCTAACGGGTCCCGGGGCCATCATCCCTGCCCACGGAGGGGTTAACATCTGGCTGCACTACCAACTCCCCCGGGTCCCCCGTAACTGCAGCGGTGGTGTCTACCTTCATCACATCCTGTGGGTGGCGTCACGAACTCAAGCGCGGCTCCGGCCATGCACCTACCTAACACCCCACCGAAAGCGCCAGCATCCCCTTTCAGAGCGAAGTGACCCCGGATCTGGAGGCGCTCGAGCCAACCACCAACGAGCCCGGATCCGAGCGGCTCGGCTGCAGCCGAGCGCGTGGCGGTACACATCAGCTTCTGAGGATGCTTCAACTCCAGCAGTTGTTTGCCTATATAGTGCATTATAAGCTATTATTAAAGGCCAAAGTAGAGGATGTGCCGTTGTGACGCTGTAGCGCCTGGTCCCACCAGACCCCGTGGGGGGCGTGCTCCCTCACATGTGCCCAGTCCCAGCATGGCTCCCACTTGCACTCCCAGTCATAGCCCCAGGCAGCGACGGCCTTCCTCTTACCGGTCCCATGGCTCTGCAGGCGCTGCTCCCCTTCCGGGCCCTGATGTACGTCCTGCTCCTAGGCATGCTGCAGCCTCTTCCTGTCTCCCTTCCTTACACAAAGCTGCAGTAAGTGACTCTAGGCTGCGCGCGAGGCCACGCCCCCTTTCTTAAAGCGGTATGCCCCGTTTTCTGGAAGTGACCTCAGAGGTCACCTGTTACCTAATGGGTATTTAGGTTCACCTCCCCCAGCAGCAGGCGCCCGAGCAACGCTTCCATTAGAGCCTTGCCAGTGTCCAGACCCCCTTGTGCTGTTATCTGTTTTTTGTGTATTTGTTACCTGGTTCTAATCCCTTGTCTCACCGTAGTGCCATCCGTATCATTCCCGTCTGGGAAGGGTTATCCGGTAAAATCAAGGATGAACTGGCCGGCCGGGATGTACCTACCACCCTGGAAGAGCTGATCTCTCTGGCTACCCGTATTGCTCTCCGCTTCCAAGAGCGTACCAGAGAAGTCACTCGGGCGAGAAGAACCCCACGCCTTGCGCCCACCTTCCAAAGGCCGATGTCACCTCCCTCCACCCGGCCTACTGCTCCGCACGAGCCCATGGAGGTCGATCGCGTCAGTGAGTCCAGACTGCGACAGAGGAATCGGAGAATGGCAGGAGAGTGCTTCTACTGTGGAAGTGCCAAACATCTGATTCAGGACTGTCCAGTAAAGCCGAGAAACTACAGAACCTAGGGTCCATCGGAGAGGCCACCCTAGGTCATGCCAAGTCCTCTCCTTTTCTCCATGTACCTGTATCCCTGTCCTGTGGTTCCATCCGGTTGTCAGAGCATGCGTTCCTGGATTCAGGCTCCGCCGGGAACTTTATCCAACAATCCGTGGTGGACCTACACCAGATTGCCGTCCGATGTCTTGCTACCCCCATCAGTCTTTCTTCCGTGGATGGAAAACCGCTATCCGAACCCATCCGGTACATCACGGAGAACTGTACTATGCAAGTGGGGTTGCTACACTCTGAGACCATCGCCTTCCACGTACTCCCTGGCATGACGCATGCCCTACTACTGGGAATACCCTGGCTTCGGTCGCACAAGCCAGTACTGGACTGGGATTCTGGAGACATCATGCAATGGGGTGCATCTTGCCACAGCAACTGCCTGAAACCACTGCATCCTCCGCACCGACCCGTTGAACCGGTCACCCTTCCCGGGTTACCCCCTGCCTATTGGGCCTATGCCGATGTCTTTGACAAGAAGGAGGGTGAGACGTTGCCGCCACACAGACCTTACGATTGTCCCATCGACCTGCTCCCCGGGACAACCCCTCCGCGTGGGCGCATCTACCCTCTGTCCCGAGAAGAGACCCAAGCCATGTCTGACTACATAAAGGAGAATCTAGCACGAGGCTTCATCCAAAAATCCTCCTCTCCTGCCGGAGCGGGCTTCTTCTTTGTGGGGAAAAAGGACGGGAGTCTACGGCCTTGCATTGACTACCGCGGATTGAATAAGATCACGGTGAAGAACAGATACCCGCTACCCCTGATACCGGAACTGTTTGACCGCTTTCAAGGTGCCAAGATCTTCTCCAAATTAGATCTCCGGGGTGCGTACAATCTGGTCCGCATTCGGTCGGGGGACGAATGGAAAACTGCGTTCAACACTCGGGATGGGCACTATGAATATCGAGTGATGCCCTTCGGGCTCAGTAATGCTCCGGCGGTCTTCCAGGAGTTCGTGAACGACGTCTTCCGTGATCTTCTATACACCTGTGTGGTTGTGTATTTGGACAACATCCTTATCTTCTCTCCGGACTTGCATACCCATCGAAGACTATGTCCGTCTTGTCCTGTGGAGATTGAGAGAGAATCGCCTTTACGCCAAACTCGAGAAATGCCTGTTTGAGCAGACCTCTCTACCCTTCCTTGGCCACATAGTCTCTGATACCGGCCTGAAGATGGACCCCGATAAGGTATCAGCCGTACTGAATTGGTCCCGTCCGGAAGGGTTGAAGGCTATCCAGCGATTCCTGGGATTCGCCAACTATTACCGGCAATTCATTCCACACTTCTCGTCTCTGGTGCGTCCCATAACCTCTCTCACTCGCAAAGGGGAGAACCCAAAAGAAATTGACCCTGGAAGCTGAAGAATCGTTCCTGTCCCTTAAACGAGACTTCGCTTCTGCTCCAGCCTTACACAGACCCGACACGAACAAGCCGTTTATCCTTGAGGTAGATGCCTCCTCATCCGGAGCCGGTGCGGTTCTTACACAGAAAACGTCAGAGGGTAAGACAGTAACCTGTGGCTTCTTTTCTAAGGCTTTCTCCCCAGCAGAACGAAACTACTCAATCGGAGACCGTGAGTTGCTGGCAATCAAGCTGACCCTGGAAGAGTGGCGATACCTGCTGGAAGGGTCATTGCATCCAGTTACCATCTATACTGACCACAAGAATCTGGCATATCTCCAGACAGCCCACAGGCTAAACCCCCGACAGGCCCGATAGTCATTATTCTTCGCCCGCTTTGATTTTGTTCTGCATTTCCATCCAGCCGAGAAGAACCTGAAGGCCGATGCGCTGTCTCGATCATTCCTGTTAGAAGATCAGGAAGATGAACCTCGGTACATCATTGAACCTTCCAAGCTAATGGCGGCACCAGTTGACATGCACCACCTTCCTCCCGGTAAGACGTTTGTTGCTGAGGTCGATAGAGAACGTGTACTCCGGTGGGGACACTCTTCCCGAATAGCAGGTCACATGGGTCAAAAGAAATCTCTGCAATTGACATCCCGATATTACTGGTGGCCAGGGCTACATCGAGACGTCCAGGACTTTGTTTCATCCTGTTCCTCCTGTGCCCGGAACAAGGTCCCGAAGACTCTTCCGGCAGGCCCTTTGCTTCCTTTTACCCGTACCATCCGCTCCATGGCAACATATCGGCATGGATTTCATCACGGACCTGCCAAAATCATCTGGCTGCACAGTCATCTGGGTGGTGGTGGACCGGTTCTCCAAGATGGCCCACTTCACACCACTCTCCGGGCTACCGTCCGCTCCGGTTCTTGCTGAATTATTCATTCAACATATCTTCCGGCTTCACGGCTTGCCTCTCCATATCGTGTCCGACAGAGGGGTCCAGTTCACCGCTCGGTTTTGGAGAGCAGTCTGCAAAATGATGGATGTTCAATTGGACTTTTCTTCTGCCTACCACCCTCAGTCCAATGGGCAAGTGGAGCGCATTAACCAAGTCTTGACTAACTATCTCCGCCACTTCGTGGACGAACACCACAGCAACTGGGTCAAACTGCTTCCATGGGCCAAGTTCTCCTATAACAACCATGAAAGTGAGTCCTCTGCTAAATCTCCGTTCCATGTGATTTATGGACAGCGACCTAAAGTGCCGTGTCCTGTGACATGTTCTTCAGGCAACCCTGCAGCTGATGACCTCGTGAGGTCCTTCTCCGCCATCTGGGCTGAGACCAAGTCGACTCTGGAACGTTCCTCCGTCCGCATGAAGAAACACGCCGACAAGAACCGTCTGGATGTTCCTTTCTTTCATCCCGGAGATAAAGTCTGGCTCTCGTCCAAGTATGTCCGCCTGAAACTGCTGTCTTACAAGCTGGGTCCCCGCTTTATTGGTCCCTTTTGAAGTGCTCCGACGGATCAATGAGGTGTCCTACAAGTTGAAGCTGCCGTCTACACTTCGCATCCCGAACTCCTTCCATGTGTCCCTCCTCAAGCCGGTGGTCCTGAGCCGTTTCCACAGTGATCCTGGGGCTTCACCTCCTCCTGTTGGTGATGACGACATCTATGAGGTAAAAGCCATCTGGTAGACTGGAAGGGGTTCGGTCCTGAGGAGAGGACGTGGGTACCTGCGGAGGACGTGGATGCTCCTCGTCTCCTCCGGAGCTTCCTGAGGAGGGTGGGTCTTCAGGGGGGGTACTGTAGCGCTTGGTCCTACCAGACCCCGTGGGGGGCGCGCTCCCTCACATGTGCCCATTCCCAGCATGGCTCCCACTTGCACTCCCAGTCATAGCTCCAGGCAGCGACGGCCTTCCTCTTACCGGTCCCATGGCTCTGCAGGCGCTGCTCCTGTTCCGGGCCCTGATGTACGTCCTGCTCCCAGGCATGCTGCAGCCTCTTCCTGTCTCCCTTCCTTACACAAAGCTGCAGTAAGTGACTCTAGGCTGCGTGCGAGGCCACGCCCCCTTTCTTAAAGCGGTATGCCCCGTTTTCTGGAAGTGACCTCAGAGGTCACCTGTTACCTAATGGGTATTTAGGTTCACCTCCCCCAGCAGCAGGCTCCCGAGCAACGCTTCCATTAGAGCCTTGCCAGTGTCCAGACCCCCTTGTGCTGTTATCTGTTTTCTGTGTATTTGTTACCTGGTTCTAATCCCTTGTCTCACCGTAGTGCCATCCGTATCATTCCGGCTGTGGACGTCACCGCTCATACCGACAGTGGACGTCACCGTGCCCTACCTGCCGTGGACATTATCTGTACCGTACCTGCTGTGGACGTCACCTGCTGTGAACATCTCCGGTGCAGTTTCCGTGTTCGCATTTAGGCCTTCTGGGGAGGCGCCGCACAGTCCCTGTATAGGGGTTTGCTGCTGGTCGCCTTCTCGGGGGAGTCCGGTGCACGGTCCAGTGGGCCCACCTCCGGACGCTCGCCGCTCCTCGGTGAGTGTAACAGACGCCTTGGCAACACCAGGTAGTCACCCAGTGTAGGCCCCTGCATAACACCATCCCACACAGGGTTGGAGCCCGCCGGTACCGACACCGGAGAACCGACCCGGAAACCGTGTACAGAGGGGGTAATTGGACCCAGAAGCTAGGACCGGAACCAACGGCCTAGCTAATTAACCAGTTGAGGGCAGCATTATAGGTCCTGTCCCAACCAAAGTCCCAAAAGCAGACAACAGCCCACCACGGGGGATAGGGCATCCGCCAGGGCCCAGTAGATCCCACGGGCCAGCGTCAGCGGGCACGGCTCCCAACAAAAGGATCGGGAGTGGACTCCGGTGTTTCACACCGGGAAGTCCACCACACCAAACACAGAGTGCAGAGGAAACTGACACAGACCACCAGCCCGGGTGTGGGACCAGATACACCCGACCGCGGCGGCCGGCCACCAGCACCTTGGTTTACCATTGGACTTGTGTGATTCATTTAATCGTGAGTAAACAAACATCCCCCGGTCTGACCGGGCACGCCGGCCCCTGCAGTCACCATCCTCAGCATAAGAGACACTGTGCCCCGGGGCATCCATCCCTACCCACGGAGGGGTTAACATCTAGCTGCAATCCCATCATCCCCCGGATGCCCCACAACAGCAGCGGTGGTGTCACATTTCACCACACACCGTGGGTGGCGTCACAGACAGTTTACGGCAAATCCCGTACAAATACGTCCCCTTTTATTTGAAGTGTCCGCGCGACCCCCGGGTCCGGTAGAATCCCTCAAACCATACTGCGGATCCGGATCCGAGCAGCCCGGCTGCTGGCACGGGGCGGCACACCGTTATGGCTTATCTGTCATGTTGGTTCTTTCATCCCCTCTGATATGTTTCCTACATGATATGATATAGTGTGACGCCCTGGCAAAACCAGGTAGTCACAGATAGGCCTCCGCATAACACCCTTCCCTCACTTAGGAAACACACAACCGACCCTAGTCACCCCCCCTTAGGGAAAGATAGACAGACCAGTGGGCGGGACAAGCTGATTGGACACACCCACCCAGGGGTTTAGACAGCCCAGAGCGGGAAAACAAGCAGTCTAAGGAAATTAAGTTTGTAGTTCAAGTTGAGAGGAGTGTGGGCTGGAGCTAGGTGTAGCTCCAGCAGTGAAGGTTCAAGTTGAACGGTGCCAGGGTAGGAGCCCTGGTGCCTTTGGCTAGGTGGCAGACGATGGTCTCCGTCAGCAGGAGACGGGAAGACGGCTCGGCAGAACAGAGGTGGACCGGGACAGGGTTGTAGCCCGCCGGTACCGACACGGGGAACTGACCCAGAAACCGTAGCACAGAGGGGGTACTGGGACCCTGAAGCCAGGACCGGAAACGAGCGGCTTGGTTAATTAACCGATTGAGGCCAGGATTATAGGTCCTGTCTCACCCAAAGTCCCTCATAGAAGACAACAGCCCACCAAAAGGGATAGGAGGCCACCGCCAGGGCCCATAGATCCCACGGGCCAGCGTCTGTGGGCACGGCTCCTTAGGCCACATCCAGCCGGGAGCGGACTCCTGAGTTCCAGACCAGGCAGTCCACCATACACAAAGTCAGTGCAGTGGAAAAGGACAGTGACCACTATCCTGGGTGAGGGACCCGAATGCTACCGTCCGCGGTGGCCGGCCACCAGCACCTTGGTTTACTAAAAGACTTGTGTGATTCATTTACTGTGAGTAACCAAACATCACCCTGCTTGCTCAGGCGCGCCAGCCCTTGTCATCGCTATACACTGCACAGAGACACTGGGTCTTGGGGCAACCATCCCTACCCACGGAGGGGTTAACATTCAGCTGCCACTACATCTCCCCCGGATGCCCCATAACAGCAGCGGTGGTGTCCCACCTCACCACACACCGTGGGTGGCGTCACAAACTTAATACAGCCTAGCCCGTACATCTACCCCCCCCCCTTTTATTCGGCGTGTCCGCGAGACCCCCGGGTCCGAAGACTCTCAAGCCACCCCCCAGGATATCCGGATCCGAGCAGCGGCGGCTGCTGGCACGGGGTAGGCACAATAGTTTAAAGGGATCTGTACCGCCCTGAGAGGGGCCCGGCCGCTCTCTGCTGCTCGAGCCGAGCCGCTCGAGGTCCGGGCTCGGGTTGTCGATGGCACGAGCGCCTCCGGACCGGTGGCCACATTGCTCTGTTAGAGGGGAGGCAACGGGGTGATGGTGGTGTGGAAAGAGCCACGCATGTGGGTGGGCCGCGTTGTCATCCTACGTGTTGTGACGCCACCCACGGGTCGTGGTGACGGGATGCACCACCGCTGTGGCTGGAGTGAAGGTGGGCTCGTCCGGGATCGGTGTTGCGGCCGCAGCCTAGATGTTAGCCCCTCCGTGGGTAGGGGCGGTGTCTCCCGGGGCCCGGTGGGGGGAAGACTGCTCGCGACGGTGTTGCTGTCAGGGTGCAGGGTGCCGTGCTGTGGTGCAGTGTCCTGCCTGGATGACACTGGTGTACTCATGATTAATTCACACTCAGACTCACTGGTAAACCAAAGTTCGGATATGGTCGGGTCCCACAGCCGGCTGCTTGTGTCCCCCTGTGAGGTTGATGGTGGCCCCTTTCCCTTGCACCTCTGGTTGTGGTTTTCGGCTCCCCTGCCTGGACAGTGGTAGCCCGCTCCCCGGCGTTGAGCTACCGGAGGAGCCCTCAGTTGCCCGCAGGCGCTGGCCCGTCGGATATTTGGCCCTTGGCGGTGGCACTCACCCGGTATCGGTGGGCTTTTGCCTTCTTTTGGCACTTTGGGTGTGGATGAACCCGTGAGGTCCAGCCAGCAATCAGTCAATTTGCCTAAACTCAGTGGCTTCTAAGCTAGGACGGGTTCTGAGCACCCGGTTTCTGGTGCTCCGGTACACGGTTGACTCTCCGGTTCAGGGCCGGCAGGCTCCAACCCTGTCCCGGTCCCTACGGTTCCGCCGGTTGCTGTAACGGTACTCCTGAAGGTGGCCACCACCGTCTGCCTGCCTGACAGTTCAAGGGTCCCAGGCTCCTACCCGGGTCCCTGACAGCTCTACAACTCCACTCCTCTCACTGTCACACTCTAAACTCTTCTCCCAACTGTCCCGTTTGTGTTTCCTGCCTCAGGACAGTAGTCTCCTCGGTGGGCGTGCCTTTCCACCTGACTCCGCCCACCTGGTGTGCCCTACTGGCCCTGAGGAAGGCATCAGGTCTCCCTTTTGGGTGATGGGTGTGTCCTCATAGGGGATGGGGGTGTGTGTGTAATGTGGTAGGTGTTGTTACCTGTGACCCCTGGGGTCCAGGGCGTCACAGATCCTCTCACCATGTCAATATAAACTAAAGCCACCACCTTTAATGCCTCTTTTAGAGCAGCCTAACAAACTGTACACAAGTCCCTAGCCCTCTCTGCATATCACAAAAACTACCTTTTATAATGTCTAATGGTCCTTGCATGGCTCAAACTCAGTCTCTGCAATTGCCATCCTTCTGCCCTGCTCCATGTAGATGTAACACCCTATGTCATCCAGACAGCGCCCGCTATTTCACTCCTGCACTGGTGTACTGAGAGCAGAGAAAAGTGTGACGCCCTGGCCTAGCCAGGTAGTCACAGAAGAGTGCATCCTCCTTGGTAATGCCACACGCACCCCCACATTAGGCATATGAGCAGCCGACCCCCCCCCCCAGAGGAGGAAGTGAAGAGAGCAGGAGGGGAGGAGTTGAGAGGAGTTGTAGGAAAGAGGCAGAGCAGTGAGGATCGTGTCTCCTGGGCTGCTGGAGAGAAAGAAAAAGAGCAAGCTGTGTGCCGAAGGAGTCTGCAGAGAAAGGAGCAGAGCTGTCAGAGCCCCTGGACTGCGGGAACAAGTCAGGCATTAGGAGGGGACCCGAAGTGGACCGGGGCAGGGTAGTGGCCTGCCGGCATCGTGAACGGGAACCCGGACTAGGGCAGGGGAGTGGACTCCTCGTTCCAACCAGAGAAGTTAAGCAGACTACGAGGGGCCCCCTGCTCATTGGACCGTGTGTGGGACCCGGACACTACTCGCCTACGGCTCCTGGACACCAGCAGTTTTGTTTAAAAAAGGACTTTGTGTTTACTGACCCTCCACATCAGTACAACCTCATCTAGCACCACAACTACCAACTGTAAGTTCCCTATTTCCTGCCTCCTAAACACTGCTCCCTGCAACCCTTCATAATATGCTGGGCCCCTTAACTACGGTCTGGCCCCTGCCCGCAACAATTTGGCGTCACGAACAGGATTCGTATCCAGCCACTTACCTGTGGAAGTGCGCCTAGTTCTGGACTGTAAGCGGTGTTCCGTTGCAACAATGTTTGAAAAGTCGCCATTTTTGCCGCCACTTTTGGGCGCGAAAAGCGACAATCCAGCGTCTTCTTCCCCAAGAAAGGGTGCGAAGTTGAAGCCCCACCCCCTGGGAACAGGGCGAGAAGGAAGTGACTCCTGAGGCCGAAAACGAAGCTGAGAGACACGAAAAGGTCTGCTCCCGAAAAACCAGGGGGGGCGGGCGGAAAAACTGCGGCATGTGACCCAAGGAGATGGAAGGCAAGGACACCAGGACTCTGCCATCTTCTGTTCCTGGACACCATCTTGAGAGGATGTCTGACCGTTCCGGCAACCCGAAAATGGAGGAACCTGCTCCCGGGACTGCTGACTGGGTGGAAGCCCAGACCGCCAAAATGTGCCGCAAGATCCAGGCCCAAGCAAATTTCCTGGTGGCAAGATGGACGGCCGAGATGAGGGATCTGGCTGCAGCCGTCCGGGCGCGCGATGATGAGATGGCCTCGGAGGAGCGGGTAAGCGACCCACACCCCTATGTTCCACCGGAACCAGCCCAATCGGCTGAGGAGCTTAGTCTGCCCCCATCCGCCACGTCGCCTCCCTCGCTGCCCACACCTGCAGTTAGTGTCCCGCTCGGTCCGCTGCCCCAAGCTACTGCAGTGGTCCCTGTTACATCTGCCCACGAGGACCCAGCAACGGGATCCTCGGGCCATGAGCACGCCACTGCTCCAGCACCCGTACCAGCCTCGCGCAAGGCTAAAGCCTGGAAGACATCCCCTCCGGCCCCGAGCCAGGCCGCGCCAAAGATGATGTCACCCCCGGTCCCGAGGAGGATTGCATGCTCGATGACGTCGGCTCTGGCAGTTACCCCGGCCACAACAAAGGCAGCACCCGTCCTGAAATCTCCCCCAGCTGCAGCGCCAGCCGCTCCCAAGTGTCCCGTCCCGGCTGTGGAGCAGCCGGAGTGCACCTGCGGGACAGCAGAGTGGGCCACTGACTGTTGGGGCTCTTGGCAGTTAGCGAGGCCGGTTGTAGCCGGCGCCGAGGGCATCCGAGTGTGCCTGGCTCCTGAGCAGGAGGCGGAGCATGGAACCCGTGCCCCGTATTGGGAGCAGCAGTTGTAAAAATGTTGTTTTATGGAGTCAGGCATTAGGAGGAAACCCAAAGTGGACCGGGGCAGGGTAGTGGCCCGCTGGCATCGTGAATGGGAACCTGAACTAGTGCAGGGGAGGGGACTCCCCGTTCCAACCAGAGGAGTTAAGCAGACTACGAGGGGGCCCCTGCTCATTGCACCGTGTGTGGGACCCGGACACTACTCACCCACGGCTCCCGGACACCGGCAGTTTGGTTTACAAAAGGACTCTGTGTTTACTGACCCTCCACATTAGTACAGCCTCATCCAGCACCACGACTACCAACTGTAAGTTCCCTATTTCCTGCCTCCTAAAGACTGCTCCCTGCAACCCCTCATAATACGCTGGGCCCCGGGGCATCCATCCTTGCCCATGGAGGTGTTAACATCCAGCTGCCATCCCATCGCCCCCGGGTGCCCCACAACAGCAGCGGTGGTACCACACCTCACCACACACCGAGGGTGGCGTCACAGACAATCTCCCTTGTAAATATCCCCTTTTCACTTGTGGGCGGCGGACCACTGCTCGAGCCCAGGGCCGGTTTCAACTCGAGTCACAGTAAAGCCCCGGATCCGAGCATCCCCAAGCAGCCCCTTAGTTACGGTCTGGCCCCCGCCCGCAACAAAAGCACTGTAATGCACGTGCGGCAGCTTTACCTCCAGGTCATGGGCACTCAAAGTAATGTAATGTGCATGCGTCGGCTTTACCTTCAGGCCAGGGCCACGCAAAGTAGTGTAATGCGCATGCGCTGGCTTTACTGCCAGGTCATGGGCACTCAAAGTAATGTGATGTGCATGTATCGACTTTACCTCAAGGTCTTCGCCACCCAAAGCAGTGTAATGCACATGCACCGGCTATACCTCCAGGTCCTGGGCACTCAAAGTAATGTAATGCGCATGCGCTTGCTTTGCCTCCAGGTCATGCCCACTCAAAGTAGTATAATGTACATGTGTTGGCTTTACCTCCAGGTCATTGCCACTCAAAGTAGTGTAATGCGCATGCGCCGGCTTTACATCCAGGTCGTTGGTACTCGAAATAATGTAATTACATTACAATGCATTATATTATTTTGCTCTGCTCTCAGAAACACCTGCACAGTTAAGAGATAGAGGGTGCTGTTTGGATGACATAGGACACATCATTCACATGAAGCAGAAAAGCAGGACAGCGATTGCAGGGATAGAGGAGGCGTTATACAAGACGAGTAAGGCTATGTGCGCACGTTGCGTAAATTCATGCAGTTACGCTGCGCTTTGCAGCGCAGCGTAACTGCATGCGTCCTGCGTCCCCTGCACAGTCTATGGAGATTGTGCAGGGGCCGTGCGCACGTGGCGTCTCAGAGCGCAGCGCTTCGGCTACTGCCGAAGCGCTGCGCAAAAAGAAGTGACATGTCACTTCTTCCGTGCGCTTTGCCGGCAGCTCCTGCTCTGTCTATGGCAGAGGCTGCAGGCAGAGCGCACGTTCTCGCCGGCACCATGCGCTTCAGAACGGAGCTTTTCAGCTGCGCTCTGAAGCGCACCTTTTACGGTGCTGGGCTTGTACGCAACGTGCGCACATACCCTAATGGTCATCAGACTGGATTGTGCTGTACTGATGACTATAAGGTACTTCTTGGGATGGGAAATTCTATACAAGAGGCTTTTAAGGTAATGGCTTTAGTTTATACTGGGGAAAACATGGTTTCTATTTCTTTGTTTGTTTTTATATAATTAACCCTTTTTGCAACATCTGCCATAAAAGTAAGTTGGATGCTGACTGGATGAGTCTATATTTGGCCTCATTCATATGTCAGTATTTTTGGATTAGTGTTTGTATGCCAAACCCAGGAGTGTAACTCAAAAAGAAAAACTATAATTAAAAGATTGATATCTGTTCTGTATATCGGAGACACTCCTGGTTTTGGCTTAAGGCCGCTTTACACGCTACGATTTATCTGACGATCTCATTAGCGATGTGACACACCCAGATCGTAGTTACGATTTGCCGAGATCGCTCATAGGTCGTTTATTAGCGGTCACACGTAATGATCTCACAAGCGACGCCAAATCGTTCAGCTATATATTGCTTGACCAAGGCGGTCGTGTGGATGTTGTTCGTCGTTAGCAGGGTGTCAAACGTACCAATATGTCTGCTGCGATCCAAACGACGAACAATATTTTGAAAATGAACGACGTGTCAACGATCAACGATTTTCAACCTATTTGCGATCGTTCGGAGTCGCACGTAGGTGTCAACGACATCGCTAACGATGACGGAAGTGCGTCACGGAAACCGTGACCCCGCTGACCTATCGTCAGATAAATCGTAGCGTGTATCGCCGCCTTTAGAGATACTGATAAAAAATTCTGACATCTCAAACACCCGCCAATATTTGCAGTGGTTACATGGACAATAGTTAATAGTTCATTTTTATTGCCGAGAGAATGCTATAATATATAAACCAAGGCAGCAAAGGTGGAATTTTATAATTTTTTCCTTTGTACTTCATATATATTTTTCCCTGTTTTCCAGGAAATTTAGATGGTGACATTGTCACTCAAAGCTACAAAGTCATCCAGTAAAAAAAGAAAACCCTCAGATGGCTATGTTATGTTGGCAGTGAAAAATTAAACTTGGTCAAGGCAAGAAGCGATTACTAATACTTTTTTATGGTATACCATTGCGAAAGGTCCACAACCAATAACTTGTGAGGTCAGAGCATCGCTATGATCAGTGCAGGCATAAAGTCCCATAGAAGGACTAGTAAAATAAATAAAAGATGAAAAAAAAAAGTTTGTAATTTTTTTTCGTTTTTCAATACAATTTGTGGCTGAAAGAATAGTGTACTTCAAAAGTACAAATTGTCCCGCAAAAAACAAGCCCTCATATGGCTATATTGACAGAAAAATTAAAAACAGGTTATAGATCTTGGAGGAAAAAAGGACAATGGATAACATAAAATCGCCGGGTGGTAAAGGGGTTAATGGTAATATTGGTATTGATATAGTTGTGTTTGGTAATGATCAGTATGGTGACATTTGGTCACTATGTGGTGGTATTTCGTGGACATAGTATGATGGCATTATTTAAAGGGACTCTGTCAGTACAGAATGACTGCTCAAACCAAGTACAGGCGCACGGGCATCATGGTGGGGCTAATCATTTAAATTCACCTTCCCACCTGTTTTACTCTTTTCCCCCCACCTCTATTCTTTGATTGACAGCTCTGACTTCATAGAGCCAGAGTCGAGAGGAGATGGATAGAAAACCAGCAAATGGGAAGGTGCATTGAAATGATTAGCCCCGCCATGATGCTCCGATTGCCGGTACTTGGTGTGAACAGCCATTCTGTGCCGACAGATCCATTTAATCTTATTGCTAATGTGACGCCCTGGCCTATCAGGTCGTCACAGGGTATTGTGCAATCTGCCCTTCTGCACGGTATCCGCATCCTCCTTGGTGTTGCTAAGATCAGAGCCAGTCAAAACCCTAGGAACACTTTGCACCACACCCACCAGACACCTCATTGGTGGGCCTGAACAGAATAGGGCCGCCCATTTGGGGGGTTGGTAGGGGAAAGTGAAAAGTGACAGAAGAAGTGAAAAAGGAGTGGAAGGAGTAGGAGAGTAGTGACTCTCAGAGGTAGAGGTCACCGGTTATGAGCAGGGCTCCTGAGGACTACTAGGTGGCAGACGTTGGTCTGGACCTGGTAGGAGCTGGAACCCCGGTCTCAGGGGATTGTGTCAAGGGGCACGGATTGCCGAGGAGGGCAGCTGGCGGCCCTGAGCCATCTCCGGGCAGGGGCCAGGGCACGACGGGGTACGTGGACACTAGGCCAGGAAGTAGCTTCAAGCGTCCTGGTAATTTACTCAACGGGGTGAAGTCTTCAAGATTCATCCCTCACCCGCTCCAAAATTGGGGTACTAGCACAACGAGGGGATAGGACTTTCCTAAAACACAGTCCATCAAATCCCAAGCGTGAACCCTGAGAGCAAGCTCACTCCGTTAGCCATATGGGTGAGCGGGACCTGATTAGTTCCACACTATAAGGTCCAACAGTGCAGAAGGTGCCACAGAAAAGGCAACAGGATAACAAGCAACACCAAGGGCAGGGATCCAAGCGTGCTCCCTCCTTGCTGCAGCGGTGCTCAGAATTCTGGTTTACAAGCTGTCGGTGTCAGTATTCTTGGACTGAGTAAGTACGCAGAAACCCTTTCCTTTTCCAACGGCACCCCTTCACAACCACCACCGGGCCCCGGGGCACAACCCCCTACCCAAGGAGGGGTTAGACACCTTGCTGCCATACCATCGCCACCGGGCTCCCCAACAGCAGCGGTGGTACTTCATCTTACCACGCACCGTGGGTGGCGTCACAAACTTCCTAATCCCCTGTACATATCCCCCCTCTTCACTTCGAGTGTCCGCGCGACCCCCTCCGGAGTCCGGAGACCCCTCGAGCCACCGCGTTTCCGGATCCGAGCGGCTCGGCCGTTGACACGGGGGAGGTACACTAATATCAGTCTGACAGCAAATCTTGATTCCCTCCAGCTGGATGCTGGTGCTGCTGAACCCGTGGGGTACTCTTGGGTTATTATGGAAGCCTAGGGGCCTCTGAAATTTCCTGTCCCTACCAGAGGCTGATCTTCATAACCAACTGTGATTTTTCCTATATACTGCAATATATAGTATAAGCAATCAGATAATCACAAGGTCAATTTTCCTAAGAGACAAAAAAATAAGGTAAAATTAAAAAAAAATCTAAAAATTGAAGCCACTTCATTTTTCTTCCCTTACAAACAAAGAAATAAAATATATTTATTTGTTATTACCCTTTCTGTAAAAGTTTGTTTTATCAAAATCTAAATATAATGAACCAGTACAGTGAATGCTGTAACCAGAAAACAAATTGAAATTAAAGAATTGTGCTTTTTTTTCGGTCACCTCCCTAAAAAAAAAAAACTAAAAAAAAAAAACTAAATCAGAAGGAATCAAAATTTCATACATGTGGATAATTGGTATCAATAAAACCATTAACTGTCTATGCAAAAAAACCAACAACAAGCCATAGTGACACGCCCACACCAGGGCTGTGGGGCACTCGTTACTGCCACGGTCCTGTTTCTGGGATACTGCGGTGGCAAGGCCCAGTTCCGTGACTCCGGCGGTGTCGTTAAAAGGGCATTGATGAAGCGTGAGAGTAGAAAGAGACCGCACTCAATCCGCTGTAAAGGATTTCTTTATTCAAACACGTGCAGAGTGGAGGGCTGGAGACACACTGTGTCGTTAAAAGGGGAGAATGATGGGGATGGTAGTTTGTGATGCCACCTGTGATATTCGGCCATAGACAGCCGTCGCTGCGGGAGGGGACCTCTGGGGCAGATGGTGATGCAGCTTGGTTAGTATAGCTCTCCACAGGCTGTTTGCAAGAGCGGTTGGGTGTAGTAGTAGGTAATGGCGGGAGTGCAGGGCTGGAGACGCAGGCGAATAACGGAGTGACACAGGGATGCAGTCTCAAAGTTTTTACTCACTGTAGCATGTTCCAAGGTAACACGACTAGTCAGGGACAGCCTTTGGAGTGCTGGTTTCCACTCTGATGGGCTCCAGTCGGGTAGGTCAGAGATCAGGACCGCTGCACCTTTCTAATGTTCCTTCCCTAGTCGTCTTCCTGCGCTAACTTCTCTCCTGCCTGTCCCGCGCCTACGCACACAGTGCCCTAAGCCGGTGCTCGCGAACGCTGTCGGTTGGCTTGAAGCTCTATCCCTTAGCCCTATGTGGTCACCTTCCAGCGGATTTGTGTGCGGGTTTGGCTTCGGCTCTTGAAATAACCTAGACCTCCGGTTTTACTAGATTAGCACGTGGTTCTTCTCCTCTAGTCTAGGGACCAGATCCCCATTTGCGGCCAAGATCTTTCACTACAATATTTACTTTCCCGTGGACTCTAAGGCGGGCTTTGCACGTTGCGACATCGCAAGCCGATGCTGCGATGTCGCACGCGATAGTCCCCACCCCCGTCGCAGGTACGATATCGTGTGATAGCTGGTGTAGCAAAAATTATCACTACGCCAGCTTCACATGCACTCACCTGCCCTGCGACCGTCGCTCTGGCCGGCGACCCGCCTCCTTCCTAAGGGGGCGGGTTGTGCGGCGTAATAGCGACGTCACACGGCAGGCGGCCAATAGCGGCGGAGGGGCGGAGATGAGCAGGATGTAAACATCCCACCCACCTCCTTCCTTCCGCATTGTGGCCGGCAGCAGGTAAGGAGATGTCCCTCGCTCCTGCGGCTTCATACACAGCGATGTGTGCTGCCGCAGGAGCGAGGAACAACATCATACCTGTCGCGGCACCGGCATTATGGAAATGTCGGAGGCTGCAACGATGATACTATAACGACGATTTTGCGCTCGTTCATCGTATCATCTAGGATTTACACACTACGACATCGCAAGTGACGCCGGATGTGCGTCACTTTCGATTTGACCCCACCGACATCGCACCTGCGATGTCGTAGTGTGCAAAGCCGCCCTAAGACCCCTTCTGTCTTATGCCTGGGTCGAGCTGCACCAGCTCCAAACCACAGGTTTTCACTCCTCCACTGCTCCTTCTCGACTCCCCCGCCATCACTACAGTGTCCCCTACTAACTAGACTCCACCCCCCGGTTAGGTCGGATTAGGGGGAGGGACATGCCATCACCAGTGGTGGCTATACATAGCATTAATGACACCAAGCCCTAACCCTGACCCGGTTGGGAGCTGCTAATTGAGAGTGTTGTGTGTTTTTTGTGCATACCAGTGAATGACCTCTTCCTTACACAGGATGGGGCACCACATCTCTGGCTAAGATGCAGTACCTCTGTGGCGACTGAAGCCTCAGGGGCGCCACAATAGCACCCCTTCATGCAAAGTCTCTTTTACACATCTGTGGAAAACACATACATTTTTCACAGTCATGTTGAAGATGTGTATGTCCCTTCATGTGCCATGATTTTGGCACATTTCTGTTCTCCGTGTGCTATATGTGATTGCATACAGAGAGCAGGAACTTTATACTCACCTCTCCATGTGCTGCTGTCCATGGTGCTTATGTCTCCGGCGCTGCAGTCACACTTGCTTCTGGGTCCGCTGTGTGGTGAATATTCATCAGCATAATGAGCAGGCCCTGAAGCAAGTGGTGGCAGCGTGGAAGACAGCAGCTCTGGAGAAAGGGGAGTATAGAAATTAATTTTATTTCACAGACACATGTATTCTCCGGTATGTGTCACACGCATCACACCACTGTGTGGTCCGTGTGACATCAGTGCTGCTGGAGAAAAAAGGACATGTCTCTGTGTGGAACACATGGACATGTGTGTGTGCACCACACAGTCCATGAGAAATCACTGATGTGTACGCAGACACATTGATTTTAATGGGTCTGCGTATGTCCGTGATAACGGTATGTATAAAAATGGAGTCATATGTATCGGAATCACTGAATTGTGAAGAAGGGGGGCCAAAGGAAATAAAAATGGATTTTTTTCATGAAAGGTTTAATTTGCACTTCTGGCAGCAGAAGAGCCAGAATCAGTTCTGGATTGTATTTTCTCTCTTAGATTTTCAGGGAAAATTGGAATTCAGGTCTAAATAGGTTTGAGATTTTGGGCTCCATTGACTGTAGCTGTCATTTTATTCTCAAGGAATTATATGATTTATAGATTTTCATCATGTAGGGTGCAACATCAATGACAATCCACAGCGGTCAGGAAAGTGAGCTGCCCTGAGTGACATTAGTGAGAAATAAGGCAGGAGGAGACTGACAAACAGTATGACAAAAGGACAATAATGAGAGAGGCCAACAAAAGAGGCAGTAAGCAAATGCAGGTCAGAGGCAGACTGTATAGAAATGGGGATATACCAGTAGTAGGAGTGGAAGATCGAGGTAGTTGGGAAACACGGACGCCAGCTGAAATTATGACCATTGGACTCACACATGTAAGGAAGTGGAAGTGCTGCCCACACCTCCTTGAAGACAATGTGATGTTTTGCAATGTAATGCACTAATTTAAATGTGTTTGTCTTTTAGAATGTACTAGCTGTAGCACCCGGCGTGGCCCAGGATAGTAACTGTCTATCTGTCTCTCTCCCGCTCTCCCTCTCTCTCCCTCTCTGCCTGTCTCTGTTTGTCTTCCTCTCTGTCTGTCTCTATCTCTCTGTCTATTTCCCTCTGTCTGTCTCTTTCCCTGTCCATCTATCTCTGTCTGTCTCTCACTGTCTCTGTCTCTCTATATGTCTCTGTCTGTCTGTCTCTTTCCCTATCTGTTTCTGTCTGTCTCTTTCCCTGTCTGTCTATCTGTGTGTCTGTCTATCTGTGTGTCTGTCTCTATGTGTCTGTCTCTGTGTGTCTGTCTCTGTGTGTCTGTCTCTGTGTGTCTGTCTCTGTGTGTCTGTTTGTCTCTGTCTGCCTGTCTCTGTCTGTCTCTATCCGTGTCTGTGTGGCACCCCAGTGGTCATGGGAGCTACAGTGGCGTTGTTCTCCTCACTGGAGGGCAATGCTATGCCTGGAAGCAGCGGGGAGATCTCTATGTCAGGTATAATCACACACAACACTTCCTAACCCAGGCCAGAAGGGGGAGCTCAAGTCTTATTTGGGGAGAGCCTCCCTGTGCATTCTTGGCTGGGGAGGGGTTAGAGAGAGGAACAGGAAGAGAGAACTCAGAACTCTAGTAGCATTAAAAGAGAACAGTCGCTGTTAGAGAGCTGTCTGTAAGCTTTCCAGGACCGAGCGCTGAATCAGGACACCGGGGTCCTCGACTGTCGAGTGCTAACAGCCCAGCAGTAAACCTGGAGGGCAGGAGATTCCACATCATCGGGCCCATCAGAGACTCCCAAGGCGAAGTAGCACAATAGAGCCCGAGGCCGCAGAAATACAAGCGGGTCCTACATCCGGCTTGCGCTGCCCGCCACAAGGAGCAAAGCAAATCACATCTAGAAAGAGGGCCGCTGTGCTGCTTCAGGCCACAGCGACTCACATTTATAATGCATTAAGGAAGGCCTCCAATATACCTGGCAAAAAAGAGATTCCTCACTGCTTCCCAGCTGACCGGACCACTGTAACTTGCGACCATAACAGCTGACTAGTAAAAGGTAAAGGAAACTACTGGCCTGTGTTGTCCAGTTTCTGTCGGCATCCTCAGCCCCGCACCCAGTGTACAACAGCACAGACTACCACCCCATCATCCTCCCTGGGGCCCACTCCACCTTTGGAGAGCTGAACCATCCCACCTGCGACACCAGCCGCCCCAGAGGACAGCACCCGTAGTGGCGACTAATGCCTGGCCGCACACCACATGTGGCATCATGAGACAACTACTACTCCCACCATCCCTTTTGGTGTACACCTCGGGCCACGAAGCCGGGCAGGGCCACCCGTGACATCCCAGAACCGACATCACCGTCCCGGTGACGAGTATTTAACCCCTGCCCTGTAGGTGCTACATCTGTCTCTGTTTGTCTGTCTGTTTGTCTCTGTAACTGCCTCTCTGTCTCTCTCTGTCTGTCTGTCTGTCTCTGTCTGTTTCTCTGTGTCTTTCCTTGTCTGTCTCTTTTTCTGTTTGTCTCTTTGTCTGTCTCTTTCCCTGTCTGTCTCTTGTCTATATCTTTCCCTGTCTGCCTCTTTCCTTGTTTGTCTCTTTCCCTGTCTGTCTCTTTCCCTCTCTGTCTCTGTCTGTGTATCTTTCCATGTCTGTCTCTTTCCCTGTTTTTCTGTTTCTGTCTGTCTCTTTGTCTCTGTCTGTCTGTGTCTACCTATGTCTGTCTGTCTGTTTCTTTTCCTGTCTGTCTGTCTCTGTCTGTCTCTTTCTCTGTCTGCCTCTGTGTATAATCTTCTGTCTCTTTCCCTTTCTCTCTGTCTGTTTGTCTGTCTCTTTCCCTGTCTGCTTCTGTCTGTGTGTGTCTCTGTCTGTCTCTCTCAGTCTGTCTCTGTCCGTCTCTCCACAGAAATCATATTACCTCACACATAAGCTTCTTATATTAATGTCCTTCGTTGCTTATAGCAACCAATCACAGCTCCTATTAATGACCTGTAGCTCCCAGCTCCGTTGACTTTAATGTAAGCAGTTTATTTTGTCGAATACCTGTAAAACTCGGGGTTTAAATTTCCCCTCAAAACATAATCCCTGAGTCAACTGGGGTGAATGCGCAAAATTTCGTGATTGTACATGTGATGGTGCAGATTCCTTTAGCGGATATACATACACACATACACACACTCAGCTTTATATACTGTATTAGATTTAATCAGGCACTGTCTCCAAGTGCAGCTTGATGTAAAAAAAAATGCCTCACCAGGTACAGCACTAATTCTCTGCTGCTTTCCTAGTTTCCGTCATCACGTCAACAGCACTGCAGCTAATCACTGAGCTAAGTGATTAGCTGCAGCTCTGTCAATCAGGGCAACAGTGGAGACTGAGATTGGACCCAGGGAGGGGGAGTAAAGAACAGTCTGTTTTTCAACATCAAAACTTTTCTGACGCCCGACAAGTCGTGTTCGGTATAAACACCGAACTTTGCTTTTCAGATGCTCTCATCTCTAACTTTAACCCTTTCAGAAACATAAAATGAATACCAATATGTACTTGCAGGAGGTCTGAAAAATAAAAATTGTCTAATTTCCCCTAGTGGGGCCTGTACTGAGGGGGCAGATCTACTACCGCAGACCCTGGTATACACTATTGTCCTTATCTGCAATATTCGAGGACATTTTCCGCACCCGTTATCTGTCAGGTGCACATTTCACTATCACCCGTCATCCAGATGGAGACTTTAGCTCTCACTTCCTTGGAGGTGTTGATGGCTGCGGGAGAGTCTGCTGAGCAAGCCTGGTTTTCCCACAATTTCCTATTGTGTTCCTGGCCTGATGTTAGGAAACCTCTTTCATAGAAGGCGGCTTCCTAGATACAACGCACATTCACACCCCAAACAGGCTCATCTTGTCCAATCTCTGCGATCTCTGTACATTCAGCATGCAAGGCTGACTCTACTGTACCTGAAGGACAAGTTGTGACATGTCTGAAGCCAAAACCCTGCTGTCATAACCAATCTCTATCAGTCTCTGCAAAATATACAACCTGATATTTTTATGCTAAGTGTGCATGTTGACTAGCGTATTTTCCGGATTATAAGGGCGGCTTTGCACACTACGACATCGCACGTGCGATATCGGTGGGGTCAAATCGAAAGTGACGCACATCCCGCGTCACTTTCGACATCGTTGTGTGTAAATCCCAGATGATACAATTAACGAGCGCAAAAGCGTCGTTATCGTATCATCGTTGCAGGCTCCGACTTTTTCATAATTACGCTGCCGCGACAGGTACGATGCTGTTCCTCGTTCCTGAATCAGCACACATCGCTGTGTGTAAAGCCGCAGGAGTGAGGAACATCTCCTTACCTGCTGCCGGCGGCTATACAGAAGGAAGGAGGTGGGCGGGATGTTTACATCCTGCTCATCTCCGCCCCTCCGCCGCTATTGGCCGCCTGCCGTGTGACGTCACTATGACGCCACATGACCCGCTCCCTTAGGAAGGAGGCGGGTCGCCGGCCAGAGCGACGGTCGCAGGGCAGGTGAGTGCATGTGAAGCTGGCGTAGCGATAATTTTCGCTACGCCAGCTATAACAAGATATCGTACCTGCGACGGGGGCGGGGACTATCGCATGCGACATCGCAGCATCGGCTTGCGATGTCGCAACGTGCAAAGCCCGCCTAAGACGCCCTCCTTTCTCCCAAAACCTGGGGGGAAATAGGGATGCGTTTTATAATAAGCTGCCATTTTCTTGAAGTCCATTGTGTCAACTGCCGACGTTTCAATGGAGCCCGCTGGCAGCTCAATGGCATCCTCCGCCGCAACACCCCCAAGCCCGCAGTATTGCCGATCCGCCTTCCACTGACCCTCCTGAGCTGCACCACTGCAGTGACACCCCCTCCTCCGAGTTCACAGCATCGGCTACCCTTCGTCTACTGATCCTTCTGAGCCGTGACACCCCCTCCGCCGAGCCCGTAGCATTGCCGACCCTCCGTCCACTGACCCTCCTGAGCCGTGACATCCCCTCCTCTGAGCCTGCAGCATCACCAACCCTCCGTCCATTGACCCTCCTGGGCCATAACACCCCCTTTTCTGAGCCTGCAGCATCACCGACCCTCCGTCAACTGACCCTCCTGAGCCGTGACACCCCCTCCTCCGAGCCCCCAGCATTGCTGACCCTCCGTCCACTGACCCTCCTGAGCCATGACACCCCCTCCTCTGAGCCCGCAGCATTCCTGACCCTCCGTCCACTGACCCTCCTGAACTGTGACACCCCCTCCTCCAAGCATGCACCATCGCCAACCCTCTGTCCACTGGCCCTCCTGAGCCGTGACAGCCCCTCCTCTGAGCCCGTAGCATCACCGACCCTGCCTCCTGTGACCCTCCTGAGCCGCTCCACCACTGCCGCTCCCCCGGTGAGCTAATTTAAGATGCACTAGAATTATAAGACAGAGTTCCACTTTAACATTAAAAAATATTTTTTCCGCCTCTAAATTTGGCGTGTGTTTTATAATCCAATGCGTCTTATAAATCAAGAAATATGATATTTGGTAGCAGAAATATCTTCATCTCTTGGCAGGACAATGGTCAAGTGCAAAAATGCGTATTTTTGATGCATTTTTACCACACTTTTTGCATATTTTTTCATTATTTACAACGGTGAAAAAACGCCTTAAAAAACGTTGAAATAATTGACACTAATCCAAACCACACACTCCCGGCTAAAAGACTTCTCCCAAGTTGCACCAATCCCCTGGAATGCTCTACCCCAAGAAACTAGGACGATTTACAACTCGCACAGCTTCAGACGCTCCTTAAAAACACATCTTTTTAGGACGGCTCTGAAACATATCCAGTGTGGAAAACGTTACTGCTGAAAAACTCATGATGCTGGTGGTATGTAAAAATGGAGTTCCTAAAAGTGGTAAACGTGCATATTATATAGCAGAGATCATTCTAGAGATTTTACAGTACCTTGGGATGCCCCTGATGAACCCCTGTCTGACACTGTGAAGAGGGGAGAAACGCGTTGGGCTTCTTTCATGCTAAGTGTCTGACAAATATTCGTTTATTTTTATTAGCCTGAGTGTCAATTGGACAGTGGAGGGTCTGTGATTGGACAAGATCTCCTCATGACTTTACCTGGCCTTATTATTATTATTATTATTATCATTATTATTATATTTATACAGTGGGTACATGTTATACATGTGAGATATTTAATTTGTTTTAGGGTTTGGTCCTTGAATTTGCTGTATCATATTGATTTAAGCTATCAAACAGCTATGTAAAATACAGAGTTTGAATATTTAATCTTTGGGAATTAATTGGATATATATAATTGCATATTGACGCCTCTTTATCCCCTGTATCTCACGGTTTCTATATACCCTCACTGACATTAGCAGCACGTATTAGCTTAGCAGTGTAGGGATAGGGAGGGTGAGCCGTAGGTGAGCGGGGGTGCCAGTTTGCCTTATATTCTCAGATGTTGACTGAGAATCAGTCTTTCAGAAACAGTAATGCTAAAAGCTGCAGCATAACGGTAAGAAGCTTATTCTTGCAATTGCCTTACACTTTCTAATCGATTAATCTCAAAATCTGGGTGAGCTCTTCGGCATTAAATAGTCTGTTTTAAGGACTGGGACATTACCTGTGCCTCTGTGAACTGTGTGTCAGGGATGTGATCAACTCTCTGATCAACAGTTTGTATCAGCAGGGGCAAAGGCTTAGCACTGCTTGTATAGCGGATAGAAAACTAAAATAAAAAAAAAAGTTGCAGGTAAAGCATTAGAGCTGATGTGTTAGAGGACCACGGTAGGGTCAGAAGGTTAATAAAGTATTTAGGGGGGACTGTTGAGGAGAGCCATGAGATTAAATACTTAATTAACCTCTGGACATAGAGCACAGTGAGAAGTGTGTTCAATGAAATGAATTCTCTATGCATAAGCCAGTCAGTTTTCAGAGGAACCCAAGATTTCCCCCGATGACATCACAGACCAAACCATCAGCATGGATCCACCAGATGACATCCCTCCCATCACGATCACCATGGATTCATCCACTAAAGTCAGACCTGCCCATCAAAAGCAACACAGATCTCCCCATTGGCTAGCCCATGAACTGTCCCACTAAATGGGCATATCTGAACTTGTGTACACCCCTAGCCTATATAAAGAGGACACATCCTCTGTACCCACTCTGTTTGGTGCCATCTTTACTGTGATCAAGAAGAGATTTCACATCCGACTGTGTCTGGTGTGAATTCCTTACGCATGCACTTGGTCCACACCAATTCGGCCAGGCAGTAGGCAACTAGTGATCTCTGGTTAAGAGTCACTGTCACAAACCACCGGGGGGGTCACTCAGAAATCCCCCGCGCTGGCTACCAGTACGTCACAATCGGGGGGTAACAAGTGGGGGGTCACCCCTCCTTTATACCTCCCGACCGACAGACAGAGCACGTGATGCGCTCTCTAGCGCCCCTCTTATAGTCAGGCCAATTATGGAATTGCCCGACGATAAGCAAGGAGGCCGCTATACTACTTATGCCGATTATTGAAGGGTCCCCGGTGAGAGTAGGGTATATATTCCCCCGACCTCCGCGGGCGGAATATATAAAACCTCCCCGAATCTCACTGGCCTCCCCACAATAATCCTTGGCACAAACTCGCTGCCACCAACCGATTTACGGTAACTATTAGCCGAACACACAGACGTGGGATTCAAGATCGAGATAACAGAACAGCCCAAGATTAATTATATAATTTAATCAGCCTAAAGCACACTAGAAACTACAATATATACAATAGGGGATCTACAGAATATACATAGGTCAGAGTACAGTTACAGATAAAGCATGGTTTACAAACAGGTATGCAATTCAATCAGTTACCTTGTGCGTCTGGCCACAGGGGGGCGCTGTAGACCAGGTTTCTAGGAACTCCCACAGATGTTTCCTGCACGTGACCCCCAGCGAAAGAACACTGGAAAATGGCCGAAGTAGGGTTATCAACCTGGGCAAATCCAGGTCCCCTCCTACCTTCGTGACCTCAGAGGGAGCACTGCTCCACCCCTGGCTGGAGTTATGGACAAAATCCACAACATGGATATGGCCATAACTTGGCCTGGGAGCGTCGTAGGCGGACGCCAATGCTCTCATTGTGACAGTTATGAATTTAGCTACAGAATGAGAGGACTCATGACTCGTCTACTAGTTCCACATTGGCTGATATCACGCCTGGGGTATTTCCCAAGCTCCCGCTCCCATAAAAAGGGTGTGCCAGCATCGTCCGCATGCGGAGACACCATTTTTATGGTTGCCATATTTATCGGAAATATGGCTTGCGAGATATGAACCATTTTTTACTGGAGTCGTTCTGTCTGGATACTTCCAAGCTTGCTAATTAGATAGCAGCTCCTACCACAGGGTCACGGCAGGGAGTCATCCTGTGTCCATTGTTCCCACATCACCTAATTTCCATATCATAGGAGATGGCCATGGGATGTGACACCTTCACAGATGCTGGACATTGAGGACAAGAAGGGAGGGGGGCACTGCCAGGGAGTGATGAGCGATTATGACTGGAAGTCATAATTCATCTTCATATCCCGGGATTTGCCTCACAGTCACCCTAACAGGTGTACATGTCCTTCTATCTGTTTGGACAAATAAAGATAAACTCTTGGATTTAAAGTGATTTTTCCCTTTCTAAAACCTCTGTTTCCTAGCTTTAGTTTGTGTTAAACCACCACTCCAGCGTTCTTTTTTTTTTCAGCGCTGGAGTTGCGCTTTAAATCGAACTCCCTTGTCATATACTCGATATACTCGCTTTTCAGAGGCTTGACCTTTTACCAACATCACTTCGGTCTCGCGGCACCATCTTGTGACTGCTATATTCTGACTCAAGTTATGTCACAAGGTCCCAATACAAGTCTATGAGAGCAAGAATGATACTTTCATAGACTTGTATTGAGTTGTGACCTCTGGCTCCATGAAATACTGGAGCTGCCGGCAGGTCACAAATCGCCAGAGACCGACCAGAGTGGCGGTGATAGAAGATGAAGAAGAAGTCGGAGGGTGAGTGTAAGACCGGGGACAGGGGACTTAAGGCCCTGTCACACACAGAGATAAATCTGCGGCAGATCTGTGGTTGCAGTGAAATTGCGGACAATCAGTGCCAGGTTTGTGGCTTTGTACAAATGGAACAATATGTCCATGATTTCACTGCAACTACAGATCTGCCAAAGATTTATCTCTGTGTGTGACGGGGCCTTTAGATTTAAAGCAGCACCCAAGCGGTGCAATACAAAAAAGAATGCTGGAGTGGTACTTTAAATTAACAAACTGTGCTTTACTCACCCTCCCTGGGTCCTGGGCTGGGTTTCTGAAGCTGATCCCAATGTCTTTTATTGTCTGTAGTGCCCACATCGACAGCGTAGCCTCCAATAACTGAGTTTAGCAGCTATACCCGAGTGGATGGCATGAGCCGTTCAAAGGCGCTGAGATCAGTAATTGGCTGCAGCGTTGTCGATGTGAAGTCAGCACTGTAGACAATAACAGACAAAAGACACATGGGGCAGGGTTACCACCTTCATTTTTTGGGGACAACTGATCCTAAAATGAAGGATAGTCATCCTTATGGACAGGAAAAAAAGAAAAAATGACCCTATTTTTATGGACTGTCCAAAAATTTCTTGCTGGTGGCAGAGACTCAATGATGGACTTGGGAGGTGTAAATCCAAAACACACAAGTCCATGCATGGAGATTTCACACAGGAGGTCTTCTTACCTCCACACACAGATCACTAGTGAATCCATCTGAACTTCCTTTTGTCCAAGATACCACACCCCGCGATGGGGATATGTGACCAGCCAGTCCTAACCAGCTCTCCTGACTGTTCGTAAACCTGGGCCTTGTCACCCCTATTAACCCGCTCAGTACTATATGTACTGGAGCTAGCTTCCAGGCTTACATCACAGAGGATAATCACCTCCCTGACATGTTTGTTAGCAATCTTACTTTATATATGGTTCATGTGCAGATATGATAGACATTCATCCTCAAAAGGTTGATATATAAAAGCCAAGGTAACATTAGCGTGTACAAATCTTAGCTGCTCCCGTGTTGACACAGGCATGTCTAAGCACCATTGCCCAAGTACAATGGCTCCTTTATGATAGGGCAGGGGTGAGCTGTGAGCTGCTCTCATGGAGTATTGCTGTACAGGAGAGACTGGCTACTTGAAAACCAGTATTTATCCAGTTTTTCAGTTATCTACATTTAATGTATTTAAAGCAAAGTTCCGAAATACTTAAGTAATATCGTACATTTTTCATCCAGACAGATGATGTTCCATATAATATAAATATTTTTTTATATGTCAACATAAAAAAAAAATTAAAGGCCAAATACAGTATTTATTTTCTATGTTAAAAGCACGGATGTCATGCACATGGTGTCCATATGACATGCATTTTTTAATTAACACCCATTGAGTTTAATGAGGGATTCTGAATCACAGATTAGTGCATGTTGGGTCCGTGTGCTATGCATGTAACAGCATACAGACGTGGATAAAATATGCTTGTCTCCTGTTTAATTATTGAGGGACAATGTAATTTACTGTATTACCTCTACATTACTGCTGCCTGGTTCATGTTTTTCTAGTATGTTACTTTTGAAGCTATCGTTTGAATTTTTAAAGGGGTTGTCCACTACTATTACATTTATGACCGATCCTAAGGATAGGTCATCAATGTCATATCGGCCAGGGTCTGACATCCGGCTTCCCCACCGATCAGTTGTTCAGGTGGCCAAAAATGCTCAGTTCCGGAACTGCTCCATCTTCTGATAGTGGCCACTGTCAGGTACTGCACATCCGCCAGCCTATTAATATGAATGGGAGGCGGATGTGCAGTACCTGGCCGCGGCCGCTATCAGTTGACGGGACAGCTACAGAACTCAGCATTTCTATCTGCCACAGCTGATCGGCGGGGGTTCCAGGTGTCGGAGCCTGGCCAATCAGACATTGATAACAAAAAGGAGACAGTTGCACTCTGTAGCGCTAAGATATGTGGAACAATGAATATGGCAATATAGACATGCATTACTGCCATGAAAAACATGCAAAAATTGAGATACTTAGCACACCAAAATGGCCAGATTTTATGTGAGCCCAACAGCCAACGACAAGGCGACCTCTTTTATTGAATCCCTATCAAACTAATGCGTCTGTTTGGGTTAAAAAAAAAAAATTCAATTTATGGGTGGACAGGAACCTGCAAATGGAGAATTAAAATCGCCTGAGTCTGAAGAACAGGAGTGCTCAATCAGAAGGCATGACCCTGTAATCTAAGGAAAAGACTGCTGGCATAACCTACCTTTCTAATGTGAACAGGTGCAAACTGAATATGAAACATAGTAACAAAAAGGAGATTACACTGCAGAGCTAAGATACAGTGCCTACAAGTGGTATTCAACCCCCTGCAGATTTAGCAGGTTTACACATTCGGAATTAACTTGGCATTATGACATTTGGACTGTAGATCAGCCTGGAAGTGTGAAATGCACTGCAGCAAAAAAGAATGTTATTTCTTTTTTTTTTTTTTTTTAAATTGTGAAAAGTTTGTTCAGAGGGTCATTTATTATTCAACCCCTCAAACCACCAGAATTCTGTTTGGTTCCCCTAAAGTATTAAGTATTTCAGGCACAAAGAACAATGAGCTTCACATGTTTGGATTAATTATCTCTTTTTCCAGCCTTTTCTGACTAATTAAGACCCTCCCCAAACTTGTGAACAGCACTCATACATGGTCAACATGGGAAAGACAAAGGAGCATTCCAAGGCCATCAGAGACAAGATCGTGGAGGGTCACAAGGCTGGCAAGGGGTACAAAACCCTTTCCAAGGAGTTGGGCCTACCTGTCTCCACTGTTGGGAGCATCATCCGGAAGTGGAAGGCTTATGGAACTACTGTTAGCCTTCCACGGCCTGGACAGCCTTTGAAAGTTTCCACCCGTGCCGAGGCCAGGCTTGTCCAAAGAGTCAAGGCTAACCCAAGGACAACAAGGAAGGAGCTCCGGGAAGATCTCATGGCAGTGGGGACATTGGTTTCAGTCAATACCATAAGTAACGTACTCCACCGCAATGGTCTCCGTTCCAGACGAGCCCGTAAGGTACCTTTACTTTCAAAGCGTCATGTCAAGGCTCGTCTACAGTTTGCTCATGATCACTTGGAGGACTCTGAGACAGACTGGTTCAAGGTTCTCTGGTCTGATGAGACCAAGATCGAGATCTTTGGTGCCAACCACACACGTGACGTTTGGAGACTGGATGGCACTGCATACGACCCCAAGAATACCATCCCTACAGTCAAGCATGGTGGTGGCAGCATCATGCTGTGGGGCTGTTTCTCAGCCAAGGGGCCTGGCCATCTGGTCCGCATCCATGGGAAGATGGATAGCACGGCCTACCTGGAGATTTTGGCCAAGAACCTCCGCTCCTCCATCAAGGATCTTAAGATGGGTCGTCATTTCATCTTCCAACAAGACAACGACCCAAAGCACACAGCCAAGAAAACCAAGGCCTGGTTCAAGAGGGAAAAAATCAAGGTGGTGCAGTGGCCTAGTCAGTCTCCTGACCTTAACCCAATTGAAAACTTGTGGAAGGAGCTCAAGATTAAAGTCCACATGAGACACCCAAAGAACCTAGATAACATGGAGAAGATCTGCATGGAGGAGTGGGCCAAAATAACTCCAGAGACCTGTGCCGGCCTGATCAGGTCTTATAAAAGACGATTATTAGCTGTAATTGCAAACAAGGGTTATTCCACAAAATATTAAACCTAGGGGTTGAATAATAATTGACCCACACTTTTATGTTGAAAATTTATTAAAATTTAACTGAGCATTATAACTTGTTGGTTTGTAAGATTTATGCATCTGTTAATAAATCCTGCTCTTGTTTGAAGTTTGCAGGCTCTAACTTATTTGCATCTTATCAAACCTGCTAAATCTGCAGGGGGTTGAATACTACTTGTAGGCACTGTATGTGAAACAATGAATATGGCAATACTGTATAGACATGCATTACTTAATTCTCTGTATAAATGCACAGAGAAAAAAAAAACAAAAAACAAGTCCTGCACCACTCGTACGTCCCTGTTACCACGTGGGCTCACTCACATGTGGGGAAGTCAAGCTCCAGCTGACCATACCAAGTCGGGTGCAGCATGCAGGTCAGAACAACGATAGAAGTTCCAGTAATCCACAAGTGAGAAGAAAAACTGACCGCAAGTCTGCTGCTGTGCCGATATTTCTTTATTTAGTCATCAGGGTGCAGGTTAAAAGCCGGGCGGGAGGGAACGTGGATCCGTAGAAGCCTAATTACAGGCAAAACGGCAGTCGTCCGCAACGAGGGGCCGCATCCACGTTCCCTCCTGCCCGGCTTTTAACCTGCACCCTGATGACTAAATAAAGAAATATCGGCACAGCAGCAGATTTGCGGTCAGTTTTTCTTCTCACTTGTGGATTACTTAATTCTCCATTTGCAGGTTCCTGTCCTCCCGTAAATTGTAGGTTTTTTAAGCCAAACTTTAGGGTGCTTTCATATCAGCGTTTTTTTTAACTGCGGCATCAGTGGATTTTTTGCCGCAAAACCGGATCCTTTACAAATGCGTTGTCATTTCAATTGATTTGCAATGGAAACGCGGCAATATGCGGTCACATGCGGTTGCGTGCGTCATATACTGTGGATCCGTTGTTTTGCGGTATTTTAACTTTTTTCAAAACCGCTTCTTGTAGCGTTTTTGACCTCAGTCACAATACTGCATTTCACTGGATCCGTGACATTGCAGCGGTACCTGCAATGGAGTTCAATGAGCGCCAGATCCTGCTGTTCCCGAAGTCACTGCATTGTGATAGGCAGGATCCGGTTTTCTATACTGAGCATGCCCAGTACAGAAAACTGTTCATTTCTGTACTGGTTTGTTCTCTCTCTCCTGTATGTACCTGCGATACGGTAAAATAACGTCCGGTGAATTGCGGTTGCATGTGTCGCGGGCGGGGAGGACGCCGCCGCTGCGCTCACTAACACTCGCCCGTGAGTGAAAAGGGTGGTTGGTTTTGGGGGATTTAGTCCGTGACGCCACCCACGGGTTGTGGTGAAGATGGGCACCACCGCTGCTGGTGACGGAGATCCCGGGAGCGATGGTAGGGAGCAGCTGGGATGTTGTTTTCTCCCCTCCGTGGGTAGGGAACCCGGTGGTGTGACGGGGAGGCAGGGTTCGTGAGGTGCAGGGTTGCAGGGACAGCGCGACGCGGTGCCGTATGGCACGGGTGTACTCACTCAGTAACAGATGCACAAAGTCATCGGTAAACCAAACGGCTGGATGGACGGGTCCCGCAGCCGGCTGCACTGTCTCTCCTCGGACAGGTGATGGTGGCTGTCTTTCCCTGCACCCTTGTGTACTGTTTGACTACGATGGGTCCCCAACGGTAGTCCGCTCCCCGGTGTATGGATGCCCGCAGGCGCTGGCCCTTGGGTCTCTAGCCTTAGGCGGTAGCTGTATACCCTCACGGTGTGGGCAGTTGCCTTCTAACGGGTCTTTGGCTGTTAGGAAACCCCTAGGGTTCCTGTCACACTCGGATTTGACTGTTGACGGCGACTCCAAGCCTAGTCGGGGTCCAATGGCCCTGCCTGTGTGTGCTGGCTTCACTTCGCTCCCCGGTTGGTACCGGCGGGCCACCGCCTGACCCCGGTCCTACGGTTCCGCGTTGATTCACCACTCCTGCAGACGGCCACCACCGTCTGCCAACCTTGTTGTCAGTGCCTGGGCCACAAACCCAGACACTCTCCACTTTACTCCTCTCACTTCAACCTCCTCCTCTGTTGTGTCACTTTTCCCGCCTCCAGGCCTGTGAACTCCTCGGTGGGTGGGGCCAACTGCTTGGCTCCGCCCCACCTGGTGTGGACATCAGACCTTGGAGGGAGGCAACAAGGGTTTTGTGTTTGGCTAATGTTACTGTCTAATGGGAGTGGGGGTGTATGTGTGTTACCTGTGACGACCTGGCTAGTCCAGGGCGCCACACATGCGTTGCACTTTGAATGCACAGGATCCAATCAAATGCGGTTTGTGGTATTTTAGCTCTAGACACAAAAATGTTGATGTGACAGCAGTCTAAGGTCCCCTTCACACGTCCGTGTCTCCAGTACGTGTTTGGTCCATTTCCTCACGTGCCGGAGACACGGGCACACATAGACCCATTAAAATCAATGGTCTGCTCACACGTGCGTGTTTTGCCATGGACCGTGTGTCCGTGTGGAACATACGTGTGCCCGTGAGCTCCACACATAGACATGTCCGTTTTTCTTCGGCATCACAGGTGTCACACGGACTGTACACGGACCGCACGGATGTGATCCGTGTGACACACACCGGAGAAAACACACGTGTCTGTGAATTAAAATGAATTTCTATACTCACCTTCTACAGCGCTGCTGTCTCTGCCGCTGCTGTCACTTGCTTCCAACCCCCACTCATTATGCTCATCGCATATGCACAACACAGAGGACCGTAAGCAGCAGCACCGGGGAGTCTGCAGGACCAGTGACCGTAGATCAGCACCACAGACAGCAGCGCCAGGGACAGGTAAGCAGAAAGCTCCAGTTCTCCGTGTGTTATCACAGATAGCACACGGAGAACACATGTGTGCCATAAAGACGGCACACGGAGGGCCATACGCACCTTTGACACGTCCGTGAAAAACGTTCGTGATTATCACTGACTTGTAAAAGAGGCCTTAAGCCCGCTTTACACGCTTCAATATATCTCACAATTCGTCGTTGGGGTCAAGTTGTAAGTGACGCACATCCGGCATCGTTTGTGAGGTATCTGCGTGTGACACCTACGTGCGATCAGGATTGAACGCAAATACGGTGATCGCATACACATCGTATCTTTGTCTAGAATTGAACGTTTTGTTGCACGAACCTAGTCAATTGAAACGTATGACATCCCTCATACGATTTTGATGTCTGAGGCTGAGTGCGCAGGTGTGCGCTCTGCACTGCAGCTTAAAAAAGGTCCGCTTCAGAGCGCAACTGAAAAGCTGAATTCTGAAGCGCCTCACAATATCTGTCATTCACTAATCTCTGTCCCTCTCTCTCTGTCCATGTCAGTCTATCCCTCTTACCCCCTCTCTCATATACTCACCGATCCCCAATCACCGGCGCCGCGCTGCACGGCATTCACACTGCTCCAGCGGCTTTTACTATTTTGAAAAAGCCAGCCGCTCATTAAACAATCTCGTAATCCCTGCTTACCCCGCCCACCGGCGCCTATGATTTGTTGCAGTGAGACACGCCCCCACGCTGAGTGACAGGTGTCACACTGCACCCAATCACAGCAGCCGGTGGGCGTGTCTATACTGTGCAGTGAAATAAATAATTAAATAATTAAAAAAAAACGGCGTGCGGTCCCCCCCAATTTTAAAACCAGCCAGATAAAGCCATACGGCTGAAGGCTGGTATTCTCAGGATGGGGAGCTCCACGTTATGGGGAGCCCCCCAGCCTAACAATGTCAGCCAGCAGCCGCCCAGAATTGCCGCATACATTAGATGCGACAGTTCTGGGACTGTACCCGGCTCTTCCCGATTTGCCCTGGTGTGTTGGCCACCGGGGTAATAAGGAGTTATTGGCAGCCCATAGCTGCCAATAACTCCTAGATTAATCATGTCAGGCGTCTCCCCGAGATACCTTCCATGATTAATCTGTAAGTGACAGTAAATAAACACACACACCCGAAAAAATCCTTTATTAGAAATAAAAAACACAAACATATACCCCCGTTCACCACTTTAATAAGCCCGAAAAAGCCCTCCATGTCCGGCGTAATCCAGGATGGTCCAGCGGCGCTTCCAGCTCTGCTGCATGAAGGTGACCGGAGCTGCAGAAGACACCGCCGCTCCTGTCAGCTCCACGCAGCTAATGAAGGGAATAGCGCGATCAGCTGAGCTGTCACTGAGGTTACCCGCTGTCACTGGATACAGCGGTGGCCGCGGGTAACCTCAGTGACAGCTCAGCGGTCTGGCTGGTTTTAAAATTGGGGGGGACCGCATGCCGTTTTTTAAAATTATTTAATTATTTATTTCACTGCACAGTATAGACACGCCCACCGGCTGCTGTGATTGGGTGCAGTGAGACACCTGTCACTCAGCGTGGGGGCGTGTCTCACTGCAACCAATCATAGGCGCCGGTGGGCGGGGAAAGCAGGGAATACGAGATTGTTTAATGAGCGGCCGGCTTTTCAAAATAGTAAAAGCCACCGGAGCAGTGTGAATGCCGTGCAGCGCCGCGCCGGAGATCGGGGATCGGTGAGTATATGAGACAGGGCTGCTCAATTCAGTTACTCAGGAGTTTAGCGGTCACCGGTGAGTCCTTCACGGGTGACCGCTAATCAGGACGCGACACAGACAGAGCCGCAGCATGACAATGAAGTCGGGTGAAGTTAACCCGCGTTCATTCTGATCGTGCGGCTCTTTCTGTGTCTGCTGTCATCTGCCATTCATCTCTGCTACATGGCTGTCTGTGTCTGCTGTTGTCGCGGGCGGGGAGGAGGGTGTCAGCACACCGCGCTCACCCCTTCTGCTCGGGTCCGGCAGTTGCTCCTGGTGGCTCGAGCCGTGGGCCGGATCCCGGGGTGTCTCGAGCGACACTCCTCGCCCGTGAGTGAAAGGGGGTGTTTGTTGGGTGTGGGGATTGTTATAGTTCGTGACGCCACCCACGGTTGTGGTGATTGCACCACCGCTGCTCAGTGTGGGGGGTCCTGGGGATGGTGATGCGGAGCAGCCAGGTGTTGTGTTGCCCCTCCGTGGGTGGGGGCTGGTGATCCCGGGGCCCGGTGACGAGATGTGAAGTGTAGGGCCTGGAGGGCGCAGGGACGCGGGGGCAGCGCTGTGCCTTGCGGCACTATGGTACTCACTCAGCCTGACACACGGACACAGTTTGTACGGTAAACCAATGGTTGGTAGGACGGTCCCACAGACGGCTGCACCTGCACTCCCGGTAGGTGACGGTGACGTCTCTCTTCCTTGCACCTATGTTGTCTGATGGTAGCGGTGGATTCCCTCCGGTTACCCGCTCCCCGACTGCAATCTGGGCCGGAGGAGCTCTACACTTTGCCCGCAGGCGCTGGCCCTGGGGAAACTGGTGCCCTGGCGGTGGCGGTGTCTCCCCGGTAATGGTCGGGCTGTTGCCTTCACTCGGGACTTGGTTGTTGGGGGAGCTGCGTCCCCGTCACTGACGGATTTGGCAAATCTGGCGACTCCTAGCCTTGCCGGGGTCCGAGAGGCCCCTGCCCTGGTGCTGACTGTCCTTCGGAACACTGCTCCAGACCACCGGGCACACAGCCAACGGGGTCCTTCCAGGAACTTCCAAACGGTCCCCCTCCAGACAGTCACCGCCGTTGCTGACCTTGCTGTTCTGGCCCTCACAAAGCTGGGCTCTCAGGCTTTCTTTCTCTTCTCTCACTTTACTTGCTTTTCCTCCTTTTCTACTTTCCTTCCTTAACTCCTCCACTTAGCTCCTTACACTTGCCCTGCCTGGGCTTTCTTCACTCCTGCCACTTCCTCCTCCCTGACAGAACTGCCTGGTTACTTCCTGCCTCCAGTGTTGTGAGCTCTTCGGTGGGCGGAGCCAACCGCCTGGCCCACCCCCTGGTGTGCATCACAGACTCCTGGAGGAAGGCAACAAGGATTTCTGGTTAGCTGTGATGTGCCTACCTGGAGTGTGGGGTGTGGTGGTGTTGTGACCTGTGTCCCCTGGCTTGCCCAGGGCGACACATTCCCCCTTAGCAAAATGCAGACCGTCCGCGGGCTGCCGTCCTACACCGGTTTTATTTTTCTGTAAAAGGGGATAACAGGGTTAAGAAAACATAAATACATTTTTAATCAAAAACTCTTCCCAAGACGGGAGGCACATTTTCTTAAACGTTGCAACGGTATACGGTCACGGTTTCCGCTCTCTCCCACCCAAGCAACCTGGCCCTGATGCTGCCCCTAAAGCCCAGGCAGCACCCCTTGACCCACAGTCCAGCACAAGTTACCCGAGCGGGATCTGTCCTTCCCCTCCAGAGGGTGGCCACCGGTTCCTTTGGTGGCTGGGCCCTGGCCTGCTCTGCTCAGGGCCCTCCCTCCAACCTGCCTCTCCGGAGGCGGCATTGCGGAAACGGTAACGGTACCCAACATATTTACAAGCCACTTAACGTTTGTGGTGCCCTGCAAGTTCACGGGCTTGTCCATGGATAGTTCCCATGCATTTTAAACGGTCCCCACGGGGACAACGGTGCCAGCTCCAGCCGGTTGCAAATCACACGGTGAATCAGGTGAAAACTCGGTTCAATCAGTGTTTTTCCATTTTTCAAAACTTTCAACTTTTTCAAACAAACACACAACACTCTTTTACATTTGCGGGCCCCTCTTACTCATAGAACGGTCTCCCTGTACCTAAGTGGGGGTCTACCTAGGTTGGAACGGGTGGACCTTCGGGGCCCGGTGTCAGTGGTGCTAAACAGTGGGGTAGAGGGAACAATCGGTTCCTCCTCCCTGCTATAGTGTGGAGCAGGCGGAGGTGCAGGGGGGCTGGGTACAGGTTCATCCCTGGGCACTGGCACTGGTTCTGGCTCACGGTTAACCGCTTCCACTACTTCTTCATCCACGGGTTGTGGGAACAGTATCACTGGAAGTATCACCGCGCCGTTCTGTGTAGGCCAGTTTGCTGGGAAGTCACCCATTACAGTGTGGATTACCTCTGCTGCCTTTTCCACTGGTGGAGAAACCGGTACTTCAGCCTCTGCTTTCAACGCTGGGGGGCATTTTTTTAGATGGTCCCGAGAAACTGTGGCCAGGGTGCCCCCTTGGTCACGACTGATCTGGTAGGTTTTCCCATTGTCCCACTCGGTGGGTTGTACGACGTAAGGGACTTGCTCCCACTGGTCATCCAGTTTGTGGGCTTTTCTCTTCCGTTTCAGCACCACATCTCCTGGCTGGAAAGGACCTGCAGGCGCCTTCTGATTGAACCGGTGCTCTTGCTGTTCTCGACTTCGACTGAGGTTTTTCTCCACATACTCCTGGATTTGCCGGTACTGGGCCCTCCTCCGACTTTCCCACTCTGCCGTTGAAGGGAGTGCTTCCGGAGCCTCCAACCCCATCTCCAGATCCACCGGCAGGCGGCCAGGCCGAGCCCTCATCAGATACGCTGGGGTGCACTTCGTCGAGCTGGATGGGATATTATTGTACATGTCGACCAAGTCGGGTAACTTTTCCGGCCACATGTTCCGTTCTTCCAGCGGTAGCGTCTTGAGGAGCCCCAGGACCAAGTGGTTCATTTTCTCGCACATGCCGTTGGTTTGGGCGTGGTATGGAGTGGTCCGGATCTTCTTGCAGCCGTACAACTGACAGAATTCGTGAAACACTTCTGCTTCAAAAGCCGGGCCTTGGTCAGTCAGCACCTTCTCGGGGTACCCATGGGGTCGGCAAAAATAAGCCTGGAACGCTCGAGCAGCAGTTCGACCAGTCAGGTCCTTGACGGGGACTACCACCATAAATCTTGAGTAGTGGTCTACCATGGTCAATGCGTAGGTGTACCCACTTCGGCTAGGGGTGAGCTTAACATGGTCTAGGGCGACCAGTTCCAGCGGCTGATGGGTGACTATGGGATGTAACGGTGCCCTCTGGCTAGTCTCGTCCTTTCTCCTCAGCGTACAAGGACCGCACTCTCGGCACCAGGCTTCCACCGATTCACGCATCCCACTCCAATAGAACCGCTCCCTCAACAGCATCTCCAGCTTCTTCCACCCGAAGTGGCCAGCACCATCATGGTATGCCCGCAGTACAGTAGCGACATCAGCCTGAGGAACGATTAACTGGCATATTTTCTCATGGGTCTTCGGGTTGATCAGCTCACGGTACAGCCTCCCATGGTGTAGGTAAAGCCGTTTCCGTTCTTTCCATAAGCATTGGGCTTCGGCTGGAGCGCTGGGGTCCATTCCCATGGCGCCTTGTTCCACCAGAGTCTTGACAAGGCGGACAGCCGGCGCTTGGTCCTGGGCGTCCTGCCACTCTTGACTGGGCCGCGGGTCCAGATCCACCCTTTGCTGACATACCTGTACCCTCTCAGTAGGCGGCTGGTGAAACGCAGGCAACTCAATCTCCTCGAGGTCGTCATCCTCACACCCCTCTTCTGACAAATGGGGCATCCGGGAGAGTGCATCTGCATTGATGTTGACACGACCAGCTCGGTACTTTATGGTGAAATCATAGTTGGCTAACCGGGCTACCCACCGCTGCTCCAGCGCGCCCAACTTGGCCGTGTTCAGGTGAGTTAGCGGATTGTTGTCCGTAAACGCGGTGAATTTTGCTGCCGCCAGGTAGTGGCGGAACCGCTCTGTGATAGCCCACACCAACGCCAATAGCTCGAGCTTGAAGGAGCTATAGTTCTCAGGGTTCCTTTCGGTCGGCCGGAGTTTTCGGCTGGCGTAGGCAATCACCTTCTCCTTTCCATCCTGGACCTGGGACAAGACCGCTCCTAGCCCCACGTTACTGGCGTCCGTGTGGAGGATGAACGGGCGCCCATAGTCAGGGTACGCCAAGACCTCTTCTCCGGTCAAGGCCGCCTTCAACTGGCCAAAGGACTCCTCATGCTTGTCCTCCCACAACAGTGGGGCTCCAATGGGTCTACCACCTTTGGTCTGTCCCACGAGGAGATCTTGCATGGGGGCAGCCATCTTCGTGTACCCCTTTATAAAGCGCCGATAGTACCCCACCAGGCCCAGGAACTGCCTTACGTCCCTCACTGTGGTTGGTCTCGGCCAGCTCTGGATGGCAGTGATCTTCTCAGGGTCGGGGGCGACACCATCCGCACTCACCACATGTCCAAGATACTGCACCCTGGGTTTCAGCAGATGGCACTTCGAGGGCTTCAACTTCATCCCGAACTTGGCAAGGGACGCGAACACCTCGGCCAGGTGCTCCAGATGGGCCTCATACGTCTGGGAATAAACAATCACATCATCCAAATACAGCAGGACGGTCTCGAAGTTTAAATGTCCCAGACAGCACTCCATCAACCGTTGGAAGGTCCCGGGGGCATTGCACAGCCCAAACGGCATGCTATTGAATTCGCAGAGCCCCATCGGGGTGGTGAAGGCGGTCTTTTCCCGGTCCTCGGGGGCCACGGCCACTTGCCAGTATCCGCTGGTGAGGTCAAGGGTCGAGAAGTAGTTTGCAGTTCTCAGTGCAGCCAAAGATTCTTCAATACGAGGCAATGGATAGGCATCTTTATGGGTTATCTGGTTGATCTTCCGGTAGTCCACACACATCCGCATGGTACCATCCTTCTTCTTGACCAGTACCAACGGAGCGGCCCAGGGACTACAACTGTCCCGAATAACCCCTGCCTCCTTCATATTCTTCAACATATCTTTGGCACACTGGTAATGTGCAGGGGGAATAGGTCTATACCTCTCTTTGATAGGGGGATGTTCACCCGTGGGAATGTGGTGTTGGACCCCCTTGATCTGCCCAAAGTCTAGGGGGTGCTTACTGAAAACCTGTTCGTACTCCTGCACTACCCTGTGTACCCCTGCCCTGTGATGTGTAGGGGTATCATCAGTGCCCACATGTAGCTGTTGGTGCCACTCCTTGGTGTCCCCCTGGGGTGGGGAAGTGCTGGTGGTAGGTGGGAGTGTGGATGGACGGGCTTCCTGGATAGTGTGAGGGTCCAGGGTGAGCAGCTTGGCAATGGTGGCATACCGGGGGAGCCTGACTTCTTCCTCCCCACAGTTCAACACTCTCACAGGCACTCTCCCTTTCTTCACATCTACCACCCCTCGGGCGGCCACTACAGTGGGCCAGTGCTCGGAAGGCATGGGCTCCATCATCGCAGGGTAGTCACGCCCCTGAGGCCCTACTGCTGCCCTACACCAGATCATCATCTCACTCCTAGGGGGCACAGTCAATGGAGCAACATCCATCACTCGCACTCCACCAATCTCCCCTCCGGTTGAGCTTACATGCTGGCGGTACATCAGGGCGCGGATCTCACGCTGCACAGCCCTCTGCCGGCTCCCCGCCGCCGTGGCGGCTAGCTGTTGCAACAGGTTCAACACATCAGCCATGCAGTGTTCCATCACATTGGTTCCCAGCACTATTTTCGGGTTATGATCACTGGGTTCATTCATGATCACAATCATGCCCTGATGTTGCAGTTCAGCTTGCCCCACTGTCATAGCCACTTCTTTATACCCCACCTGGGTCAATGGAAGTCCATTAGCGGCAATCAAATTTATACTATTGTCTGGAGGCGCCAGCTCGTCTGTGGCCCAATACTGCTGATACAACGTGTACGGTATGGTAGTTACCTGTGATCCAGTGTCCAAGAGAGCCATCACTGGTATGCCGTCCACAGCCACGGGGATGATAGGGCGGGCCCCGACATATCGGTCTCGCCAGTCCGGGGGGCCACGGTGTTCTACTCCTGAGGATTGGCCCGGGGCCCCAGGGGTTGCTCGTTTAACGGGCACTGTCGGTAATAATGGCCCGGCTTACGGCACTTGTAGCAGATTGGAGGTCTGCTCCGCGGGTTGTTAGCGCTTCTCCGCTGCATCCAGGGAACATCTTCGGGACTGTCAGCAAGCTGTATCTGCACTGGAGGCTGGGATCTGGTCAGAGGTTGCAGTGCAGCAAGGATTTTGGCAAGGTCTCCGTCCAGGCGACGGACCTGGGCTGCCAACTCTTCGACTGTGCTGCTCGGGGCTGCAGGCATTACAGAGGTTGGTTTGGCTGAGGCCGCCATAACAGGAGCTGTCTCGACGGGCCACGGGACGGGTTCCAGAACTTCAGCAGCTGGGGGCTGTAGTGCTTTAATAGCCCGCTCCTTTAACACAGCAAAGTCCACATCAGGGTGTTCTAGGGCCCACAGCCGGAGTCGTTTACGATCCTCAGGGGACCTCATCCCCTGCGCAAATTGCTCCACTAACATCTTGTTGCTATCCGCCTCATTAATAGAGTTCACCCGCTTCAGCGTGCGGAGGGCGGTCTGCAGACGTAGAGCATAGTCCCGAATGCTATCCCCAGCTCGTTGCCGGCACTGGTAAAACTGCATCCTCAGCTCAGCTTCAGTCCGGGTCTCGAAGGCAGTCTGTAGCTTCTCGAAGATGGTGGCTACAGAGAGCCGGTCCCCCTCGGCCCAGGTCTCCGCTTCCTGCTCCGCCGCACCGGTTAACTGGCCTAGCACTATCGCAGCACGTTGCTTATCAGTCAGGGGGTACAGCTCTAGCAACGGGTTAAGCTTTTTCCGGAAGGCCTGTAGGGCATCCGGTTTCCCGTCATACTGCGGTAGCCAGGCAGCTCCGGGTGCATAGGGCAAGGAAAACGGCATGACCTGAGCAAGCGCGGGGGCCGCGGCACCTCCCGCCGGTGCGGCCAGGACCTGGGCAGGCCCATTCCCTTCCGCGGGTGCCGCTGCGGCTGCGACCACCGCTCCTCCAGCGGCTCCGTCGGGCGCAGACATCTTGTTTCCGTCCCCCTTAGCTCTTTCCGGCCCCTCCTCTCTCGGGGCGGGGTTTTGGCCTTCGCGCCTCTACTGCTCGAGAAGACGCTCGAGCGGGAACTTTTCGCGCCAAAGATGGCGGCTTCTGAAATTTTTCTGCCGGATGCCTCCGGCGGTAACAAGGCGCACCTCTACCTAACGGCAGAGCGGTAAGATCCTGTTCGTGACGCCAAGTTGTCGCGGGCGGGGAGGAGGGTGTCAGCACACCGCGCTCACCCCTTCTGCTCGGGTCCGGCAGTTGCTCCTGGTGGCTTGAGCCGTGGGCCGGATCCCGGGGTGTCTCGAGCGACACTCCTCGCCCGTGAGTGAAAGGGGGTGTTTGTTGGGTGTGGGGATTGTTATAGTTCGTGACGCCACCCACGGTTGTGGTGATTGCACCACCGCTGCTCAGTGTGGGGGTCCCGGGGATGGTGATGCGGAGCAGCCAGGTGTTGTGTTGCCCCTCCGTGGGTAGGGGCTGGTGATCCCGGGGCCCGGTGACGAGATGTGAAGTGTAGGGCCTGGAGGGCGCAGGGACGCGGGGGCAGCGCTGTGCCTTGCGGCACTATGGTACTCACTCAGCCTGACACACGGACACAGTTTGTACGGTAAACCAACGGCTGGTAGGACGGTCCCACAGACGGCTGCACCTGCACTCCCGGTAGGTGACGGTGACGTCTCTCTTCCTTGCACCTATGTTGTCTGATGGTAGCGGTGGATTCCCTCCGGTTACCCGCTCCCCGACTGCAATCTGGGCCGGAGGAGCTCTACACTTTGCCCGCAGGCGCTGGCCCTGGGGAAACTGGTGCCCTGGCGGTGGCGGTGTCTCCCCGGTAATGGTCGGGCTGTTGCCTTCACTCGGGACTTGGTTGTTGGGGGAGCTGCGTCCCCGTCACTGACGGATTTGGCAAATCTGGCGACTCCTAGCCTTGCCGGGGTCCGAGAGGCCCCTGCCCTGGTGCTGACTGTCCTTCGGAACACTGCTCCAGACCACCGGGCACACAGCCAACGGGGTCCTTCCAGGAACTTCCAAACGGTCCCCCTCCAGACAGTCACCGCCGTTGCTGACCTTGCTGTTCTGGCCCTCACAAAGCTGGGCTCTCAGGCTTTCTTTCTCTTCTCTCACTTTACTTGCTTTTCCTCCTTTTCTACTTTCCTTCCTTAACTCCTCCACTTAGCTCCTTACACTTGCCCTGCCTGGGCTTTCTTCACTCCTGCCACTTCCTCCTCCCTGACAGAACTGCCTGGTTACTTCCTGCCTCCAGTGTTGTGAGCTCTTCGGTGGGCGGAGCCAACCGCCTGGCCCACCCCCTGGTGTGCATCACAGACTCCTGGAGGAAGGCAACAAGGATTTCTGGTTAGCTGTGATGTGCCTACCTGGAGTGTGGGGTGTGGTGGTGTTGTGACCTGTGTCCCCTGGCTTGCCCAGGGCGACACACTGTCATCTGCCATTCAGCTCTGCTACATGGCTGTCTGTGTCTGCTGTTAGCGGCCATGTAGCAGAGCTGAATGGCAGATGACATAGTAAAAACGCATCCCTACACATTACACACGCTTGGCAAGTCAATAAATAAAAAAAAAAAAAGGGGTGCCCAATGCATACGTCACAGAACACATGATCTAAAGGATTGCACAGAAAATTGATCAATTTAACATAGACTACTAACGCACGTGTGACAGCAAATGAACGACCAACGTGCAATCTCATTCAATCGCATATGCGACCTGGGCGTGTCACATCGCAAACGTGATTGCACAACAAATTGCAACGTGTAAAGCAGGCTTTTTGATAGACTTCAAAAAGGCAAACATAAAATAATGAATTTTGTGCAAACAAAAAAAAATGGCACAAGACGCAAAAATCAGGAGCAAAGGCAGAGATGAAAACGGAAGCAGAGAGAGCCCATTGGTTGGCATTGTGTCCTTCTGTAGGCTATTGTTTGGATTGAAAGGAATTTCCATGCAGGATGTTTTGGGGACACCTGTCTGGCCACCTAATTATTATGGCTTGTGCAGACGTGTGCTGCCTGTGTGTAAATCAGATGGCACACCTACAGCACATTGACCAATGTTATCAAACATGTAAAATGTCAATTCTTTTCCAACAGATTGAGCGCCTGTATGAAAAAACATCGAAGCAAGCGCTATTTTCTTCCGTATTTTGGATTAGATTCGCCTATTCAAGTCTATGGGTGTTCAAAAAAATGCAATCTCATTGCTTCACTGAGGCCTCCACCTTGTGCCAGTCACTACACTGGCTATCCATCAGCTACAGAATACAATACAAACTCCTATCCCTCACCCACAAAGCTCTCCACAGCCCTGCACCACCATATATCTCATCCCTCGTCTCTGGCTATCATCCCACCCGCCCCCTTCGTTCCGCAAATGATCTTAGACTAACATCCTCCATAATACGAACCTCACACCTCCGTCTCCAAGACTTTTCTCGTGCCGCGCCAGTTTTCTGGAATGCACTACCCCAAAGAATTCAACTAACATCCAGCCCCCAAGTTTTTAAGCGTACATTAAAAACACATCTCTTCAGACAAGCTTATCATAACTTACTAACCTAACTGTCCCCCGTCCCACCGTCTAAATGCTACTCGTAACCTTCTCTCTCCTATTTCTGTCCTCACATCCTACATACAACCAATAGCACGTAAGGGCACCCAAAAGATCACTGTCTAAAGACCAGATCATTCATCTTTATATGTAACCAATAAACTAGCATAACGATGGCCGGGCCGGATCTAGAAGTGTGCTTCACCTTCTGTGTCCCCCTTCTTCCCCATAGATTGTAAGCTTTTGAGCAGGGCCCTCATTCCTACTGTAGCTGATTATATTCAATTTTGTCTTGTTTTTGTCGGTACAAGCCCCCACCTGATTGTAAAGTGCTGCGGAATATGTTGGCACTATTTTATTATTATTATTATTATTATTTATTTACAGAGCACCATTGATTCCATGGTGCTGTACATGAGAAGGGGGTTACATACAAAATACATATACAAGTTACAATAGACAGACTAGTACAGAGCCCTGCCCTTGCGGGCTTACATATAAATAAACTTTATTATTATTATTATTATTATTATTAATCTCATACATAGACGCATCCAATTTCTGGGCATACATTGCAATGGTTAACATAAGAAGCAGTAGCCTAGTAAAATGTATTTATTGACGATACAATCCAGATGTTATAAAGAGAGAAAAAATAAATATAGATATAGATGATGGAATACAAGTACACTATAACATATATATATATATATATATATATATATATTTACATATATATATATATATATTTTTTTTAATATATATATATATATATTATATATATATATATAAATCTATATAAATATATATATATATATATATATATATATATATATACAGTTAGGTCCAGAAATATTTGGACAGTGACACAAGTTTTGTTATTTTAGCTGTTTACAAAAACATGTTCAGAAATACAATTATATATATAATATGGGCTGAAAGTGCACACTCCCAGCTGCAATATGAGAGTTTTCACATCCAAATCGGAGAAAGGGTTTAGGAATCATAGCTCTGTAATGCATAGCCTCCTCTTTTTAAAGGGACCAAAAGTAATTGGACAAGGGACTCTAAGGGCTGCACTTAACTCTGAAGGCGTCTCCCTCATTAACCTGTAATCAATGAAGTAGTTAAAAGGTCTGGGGTTGATTACAGGTGTGTGGTTTTGCATTTGGAAGCTGTTGCTGTGACCAGACAACATGCGGTCTAAGGAACTCTCAATTGAGGTGAAGCAGAACATCCTGAGGCTGAAGAAAAAGAAAAAATCCATCAGAGAGAGAGCAGACATGCTTGGAGTAGCAAAATCAACAGTCGGGTACATTCTGAGAAAAAAGGAATTGACTGGTGAGCTTGGGAACTCAAAAAGGCCTGGGCATCCACGGATGACAACAGTGGTGGATGATCGCCGCATACTTTCTTTGGTGAAGAAGAACCCGTTCACAACATCAACTGAAGTCCAGAACACTCTCAGTGAAGTAGGTGTATCTGTCTCTAAGTCAACAGTAAAGAGAAAACTCCATGAAAGTAAATACAAAGGGTTCACATCTAGATGCAAACCATTCATCAATTCCAAAAATAGACAGGCCAGAGTTAAATTTGCTGAAAAACACCTCATGAAGCCAGCTCAGTTCTGGAAAAGTATTCTATGGACAGATGAGACAAAGATCAACCTGTACCAGAATGATGGGAAGAAAAAAGTTTGGAGAAGAAAGGGAATGGCACATGATCCAAGGCACACCACATCCTCTGTAAAACATGGTGGAGGCAACGTGATGGCATGGGCATGCATGGCTTTCAATGGCACTGGGTCACTTGTGTTTATTGATGACATAACAGCAGACAAGAGTAGCCGGATGAATTCTGAAGTGTACCGGGGTATACTTTCAGCCCAGATTCAGCCAAATGCCGCAAAGTTGATCGGACGGCGCTTCATAGTACAGATGGACAATGACCCCAAGCATACAGCCAAAGCTACCCAGGAGTTCATGAGTGCAAAAAAGTGGAACATTCTGCAATGGCCAAGTCAATCACCAGATCTTAACCCAATTGAGCATGCATTTCACTTGCTCAAATCCAGACTTAAGACGGAAAGACCCACAAACAAGCAAGACCTGAAGGCTGCGGCTGTAAAGGCCTGGCAAAGCATTAAGAAGGAGGAAACCCAGCGTTTGGTGATGTCCATGGGTTCCAGACTTAAGGCAGTGATTGCCTCCAAAGGATTCGCAACAAAATATTGAAAATAAAAATATTTTGTTTGGGTTTGGTTTATTTGTCCAATTACTTTTGACCTCCTAAAATGTGGAGTGTTTGTAAAGAAATGTGACAATTCCTACAATTTCTATCAGATATTTTTGTTCAAACCTTCAAATTAAACGTTACAATCTGCACTTGAATTCTGTTGTAGAGGTTTCATTTCAAATCCAATGTGGTGGCATGCAGAGCCCAACTCGCGAAAATTGTGTCACTGTCCAAATATTTCTGGACCTTACTGTATATAATATATATATGGATCCACGGATGAAATACAAATGACACAATCATCACTTTTGTATGGATGAAAATGGGCCGATTTGTCTGAACCTGGCCTTATACGCAGTGCGTCCCATGTACACCCTTCCTTTTCTTGTTCCGCACATTCTTCGGATCATAGATTAGAGGAGACGTTGAGAAGGTAGATGTAAACCACCACCACCACAGAAGAAGACAGCAGAGTCCGACATGACCTGATGGGGGTCTACAACCTACAATGCTCCTTATTGCCCATTCACCACTCTGAAGACTTTCTACAAAGTACAATAGTTTGTTTTTCTAAGTAGTAATTACAACTTCTGACTCATTCCTATGACTTGTCAGAAATTGAATGAAGCCACATCATCCCAGGCCAAGGTCCTCAGTGCTGGGAAGTGATAAGCTTTCTAGTTCAGTATAGGACTCAGGATTATATAATGGTATTTATAACTTTGTATACATGTGGTGTTATCACTTATCTAACTGCTCTTATTATTTGTTTTTTTCTCATGAGGCGAAGAACTAATAGGCAGGTAATTGCTGATTCAGAGAGGTTAGGGACCGCTCCTGGCGAAGATTCTGCTACTTCATTTAACCTTGCGTCAACAGAGCAGCTCTTTCTCTTCAGCTCTGCTCTGTCTACAAGTCAGTGCCGATATCATGCTGAACCCACAATTAGGCAGCAGGGAGCCAGCTGTTAATCAACATGACATCAGCAGTCACACTCCATGGAGAAGAACTTCCTTTGTCGGCTTCACGTTAACTAAAGGCCCAGTCACACACAATGATTTACCAGCGATCCCGACAACGATACTGCCTGATAAGGATCGCTGGTAAGTCACTGGGAGGTCGCTGGTGAGATGTCACACAGTCACTGTTTGTCTGAGTTACTGCTAGTTGTCAGGTCCCTTAGGGTACCTTCACACTTTAGCGATGCAGCAGCGATCCGACCAGCGATCTGACCTGGTCAGGATCGCTGCTGCATCGCTACATGGTCGTTGGTGAGCTGTCAAACAGGCAGATCTCACCAGTGACCAGCCAGCAGCGACGTGGAAGCGACGCTGCGCTTGCACGGAGACGGCGTCTGGAAGCTGCGGACACTGGTAACTAAGGTAAACATCGGGTATGGTTACCCGATGTTTACATTAGTTACCAGCGCACACCGCTTAGCTTTGCTCTCCTAGCTACAGTACACATCGGGTTAATTAACCCGATGTGTAATGCAGCTACATGTGCAGAGAGCAGGGAGCCGCGCACACTGCTTAGCGCTGGCTCCTTGCTCTCCTAGCTACAGTACACATCGGGTTAATTAACCCGATGTGTAATGCAGCTACATGTGCAGAGAGCCGGAGCCGGCAGCACAGGCAGCGTGAGAGCTGCGGAGGCTGGTAACTAAGGTAAATATCGGGTAACCACCTTGGTTACCCGATGTTTACCCTGGTTACAGCTTACCGCAGCTGCCAGATGCCGGCTCCTGCTCCCTGCTCGCTTCATTTCGTCGCTCTCTCGCTGTCACACACAGCGATCTGTGTGTCACAGTGGGAGAGCGCCTTTGAAGAAAACGAACCAGGGCTGTGTGTAATGAGCAGCGATCTCGCAGCAGGGGCCAGATCGCTGCTCAGTGTCACACACAGCGAGATCGCTAATGAGGTCACTGCTGCGTCACAAAAAACGTGACTCAGCAGCGATATCGGCAGCGAGCTCGCTGTGTGTGAAGCACCCCTTAGCGCTGCTGCTGCTATCGTGCTGTCTGCTGCTGACACTTCTTTATGTTTCAGTGCTGTGCTACCTTGCTGTTCCACTGCTACCGTTACCATACAGGCCGACTGGCTTACACGATACCCATCGCTGCTAGTCTCCACACCAGTCACTGCTGCTGTATCATCCATCTGTCCATCCATCCATCCTAGACAGAATCTCGACACCTGCTGCTGCCACAACCTTTTGCTAGAGACAGTCGCTCCTGTACACCTAGGGCCAGCTGTCACAACACCAGTCTTCCTGAGTGGCACCTGGACTCATACCTGCAGCGTAACACCCTCACCATTAGGGGCTCTGGAGAAGACCAGTTGCAGGTCCGTAGTCAAGCCCCACTGGGTTTTCTGTGTGCTGTGGCCCAGTGGGTCTAATAATGCCCTGCTCGCATAACAATGAACTTACACATTCACATGGGTAACTGAAAAGAGAAAGGACTAACTAGGTGAAACATAGCACTCGAACCCAACTGGTTAAAGGACCGACTAGCTAAGACTCAAATCACACAACTAACAACACCTCCTCAATCCTGGCTCGATGAAAGGCCATCAAGGTGTTTCTCATACCTCCTGAGGAACCAGATGGGAGACTGCGACACAATCCTAACAAAGGGGGAGAGAAGTGTGCTGGGGGACATGAGTACCCGGGGTGAGGAACTAATACACATCCACGGGGATCTAGATGGAGGGAAAATAAACAAATCCAAGAAACAAGTGGCTACTACACTTCCTTTCCACCGACATCCCCACCATCATTATGGGTGATTTCAATATCCCCATTGACACTTCCCACTCATCTGTCTCCAAACTTCTAACACTCGCTTCCTCCTTCAGCCTCACCCAATGGTCTTCTGCAGCTACTCACAAAGATGGCCACACGCTGGACCTCATCTTCACTCGCCTCTGTTCCCTATCTAACCTCTCTAACTCACCTCTCCCCCTGTCTGACCACAACCTACTCACATTCTCTTCCCTCTCTTCTCCAAGTATGCAACCCCCCCTCCACAAATTTTCATACCCTCGCAGAAATATCAAACACATTGATTTACACGCCCTTTCTCAGTCCCTTCTCCCCCTCACAGACATTGCATTTCTACATGATGCAGATGCCGCTGCAACTTTATACAACACTACAATCTCTGCAGCTCTCGAATCAGCTGCCCCCCTCACACACACCAAAACCCGCACAATCAACAGGCAACCCTGGCACACAAGGCAGACTAAAGAACTTAGACGGGCTTCCAGAATTGCTGAGCGCAGATGGAAGAGGTCTCATTCCACTGAGCACTTCATTGCATATAAAGAGTCCCTCACCACTTTCAAGTCCACACTCACTGCTGCAAAACAAACCTACTTCTCATCCCTCATATCTTCTCTCTCTCACAACCCTAAACAGCTATTCAACACTTTCAATTCTCTCCTCCGTCCTCCGGCACCACCTCCCTCTCCTCTCATCTCAGCTGAAGACTTTGCCTCTTTCTTCAAGCGGAAGATTGACAACATCAGAGCAAGCTTTGGCCCACAATCACCACAGCCCCTCATCATAGCTACTCATCCCTCTTCCTCCAAATCCAGCTTCTCCACCATGACAGAAAACAATCTCTCCACTCTACTCTCAAGATCACATCTAACCACCTGTGCACTGGACCCGCTCCCATCGCACCTCATCCCCAACATCACCGCAGTCCTCATCCCAGCCCTAACCCATCTCTTCAACCTATCACTAGCAAGTGGTGTATTCCCTTCATGCTTTAAACATGCCTCTATTACACCCATCCTCAAAAAGCCCTCCCTTGACCCATCCTCTGTGTCAAACTATCGCCCCATATCCCTTCTCCCCTATGCCTCAAAACTACTGGAACAGCATGTCCATCTTGAATTGTCCTCATACCTCTCCTCCTGCTCCCTCTTTGACCGGCTTCAATCTGGCTTCCGACCACATCATTCTACCGAAACTGCCCTAACCAAAGTCACCAATGATCTACTAACCGCCAAAGCCAAGCGACACTACTCTATCCTCCTCCTCCTGGACCTGTCCTCTGCCTTCGACACAGTAGACCATTCCCTCCTACTACAGATTCTCTCATCTCTGGGCATCACAGACTTGGCCCTATCTTGGATCTCCTCATACCTAACCGACCGAACTTTCAGCGTCTCCCATTCTCACACCACTTCCTCAGCTCGCCCCCTATCTGTCGGTGTCCCTCAAGGCTCAGTTCTTGGACCCCTGCTGTTCTCCATCTATACCTTCGGCTTGGGACAGCTCATAGAGTCCCACGGCTTCCAGTATCATCTCTATGCCGATGACACACAGATCTACCTCTCTGGACCTGACATTACCTCTCTACTAACCAAAATACCACAATGTTTGTCTGCTATTTCATCCTTCTTCTCTGCACGATTCCTAAAACTTAACATGGACAAAACAGAGTTTATTGTCTTTCCTCCTCCTCACTCACCTCCTCCAACAAGCCTTTCCATCAAACTTGATGGTTGCTCACTCACCCCAGTCTCACAAGCTCGTTGCCTTGGAGCAACCCTCGACTCTGCTCTATCCTTCAAGCCACACATCCAAGCCCTCTTCAACTCATGCCGATTACAACTCAAAAATATCTCCCGGATCCGTGCTTTTCTTAACCAAGAATCTTCAAAAACATTAGTGCATGCCCTCATCATCTCCCGCCTCGACTACTGCAACCTCCTGCTCTCTGGCCTCCCTTCCAACACTCTTGCACCCCTCCAATCTATCCTAAACTCTGCAGCCCGCTTAATCCACCTCTCCCCTCGCTACTCCCCAGCCTCGCCACTCTGCCAATCCCTTCACTGGCTTCCCATCGCCCAACGACTCCAGTTCAAAACATTAACCATGACATACAAAGCCATGCACAACCTGTCTCCTCCCTACATCTGTGACCTAGTCTCCCAGTACCTACCTGCACGCAACCTTAGATCCTCACAAGATCTCCTTCTCTGCTCCTCTCTTATTTCCTCTTCCCACAATCGTGTACAAGATTTCTCCCGTGCATCCCCCATACTCTGGAACGCTCTACCTCAGCACATCAGACTCTCCCCTACCGTGGAAAGCTTCAAGAGGAACCTCAAGACCCACCTCTTCCAACAAGCCTACAACCTACAATAGCCCTCAGCCCAGTAGACCACTGCGCAACCAGCTCTGTCCTCACCTATTGTACCATCACCCATTCCCTGTAGACTGTGAGCCCTCGCGGGCAGGGTCCTCTCTCCTCCTATACCAGTCTGTCTTGTACTGTTAATGATTGTTGTACGTATACCCTCTTTCACTTGTAAAGTGCCATGGAATAAATGGAGCTATAATAATAAATAATAATAATAATAATAATACGTGGAATCTCCTAAACAAAATAAAAAGAGAAAACTAGAGGATTCAGGAGGGGAATAACTCACAGATTCTGTGTAAGGAAAACAACTGGGGACCCTGCAGGAATATATAATGGTATTTATATCTTTGAATACTTGTGTTATCGCTTGTCTTATGTAATTTTTTTCTCATGGGGCAAAGAACTGACAGGCAGGTAGTTGATTACTATGTGCCTGTTCAGCCCGAAGCCAATTTGAACATTTTTCCTTAGTCCCACTATGAGAATTTAACTTTATTTATCAATCACTAGAGTAACACATTGCAATAAATATCGTCTAACAATTCACTGTACATGACATACCCAAAGATCATTATTTGCTTTCTGTAACCATGACAACCATCGGCTCCCCGCAATCCTGTTGCAGAGGTACCAATGGTTTAAGAGAGGGATCCCACTACCTCTCACAACCTTCTAATGCTGCAATCGTTACTGATCATGGCATTTTGAGGGTTATACAGCGAGCAGCGGATAGGGGATCGGTCTTGGCTGTACAGAAGAAGCTTTGTTGTCTGCTAAACTCCTGCAGGCGACTGAGCTATAATCACCATGAGGTACTGTCATGTCATATGTCTAGAAGTACCTGCAAAATATGATGTAGCAGTATTCCATATATCAGGAAGGGGTTAAAGGGTTATTTACATCTTCACAGATGGCTCTTGTCAAAACAATCACTTTTGCAATTCGCTGCTTATTAAAATTTGCATTCGTTCTCGAGATAACACAACACTTTTCTGTTGATTACTTAAGAGACTAAGGGGTGCTTTACACGCTACGACATCGCTAAAGCGATGTCGTTGGGGTCACGGAATTTGTGACGCACATCCGGCCGCTGTAACGATGTCGTTGCGTGTGACACCTAGGAGCGATTTTGAATCGTCGCAAACACTTTCAAAATCGCTAATCGGTGACATGCCCCCCTATTCTCGATTATCGTTGCTGCTGCAGGTATAATGTTGTTCGTCGTTCCTGTGGCAGCACACACCGCTATGTGTAACACCGCAGGAACGACGAACTACAGCTTACCTGCGGCCGCCGGCAATGAGGAAGGAAGGAGGTGGGCGGGATGTTATGTCCCGCTCATCTCCGCCCCTCCACTTCTATTGGCCGGCTGCTTAGTGACGTCGCTGTGACGCCGAAAGCACCTCCCCCTTGAGGGAAGGATTGTTTGGCAGTCACAGCGACGTCGCTGACAAGGTATGTGCGTGTGACGCTGCCGTAGCGATAATGTTCGCTACGGCAGCGATCACCACATATCGACCGTACAACAGGGGCGGGTGCTATCGCGCTGGACATCGCCAGCAAATGCTAGCGATGTCGCAGCGTGTAAAGCGGCCTTAAGGGTACCGTTTCACTAAACGACGTACCAGCGATTTCGACCACGATATGACTTGGTCAGGATTGCTGGTGCGTCGCTACATGGTCGCTGGTGAGCTGTCAATCAGGCAGATCTCACCTGCGACCAGTGATCAGCCACCAGCCAGCAGCGACTCGTGGAAACGATGCTGCGCTTGGTAACCAAGGTAAATATCGGGTAACTAAGCAAAATGCTTTGCTTGGTTACCCGATATTTACCCTGGTTAACAGCGCACACCGCTTAGCGCTGGCTCCCTGCACTCGTTGCCAGGGTACACATCGGGTTACTAAGCAAAGCGCTTCGCTTAGTTAACCGATGTGTACTCTGGCTACACATGCAGGGAGCAGGGAGCCAGCACTGGCAGCCTGAGAGCGGCGTACGCTAGTAACCAAGGTAAATATCGGGTAACCAAGCAAAGCGCTTCACTTGGTTACCCGATGTGTACCTTGGTTACCAGCGTCCGCAGCTTCCAGACGTCGGCTCCCTGCTCCCTGCACATTCAGATCGTTGCTCTCTCGCTGTCAAACACAGCGATGTGTGCTTCACAGCGGGAGAGCAACGACCAAAAAATAAACCAGCACAGTGTGTAACGATCAGCAATTTCACAGCAGGGGCCAGGTCGCTGCTTAGTGTCACATACAGCGAGATCGCTGATGAGGTCACTGGTACGTCACAAAACCTGTGACTCAGCAGTGATCTCGCTATGTGAGAAGTACCCCTAAAAACTGCTGTTATCTTGTCTGTAAGCCCTGTGCTTAGGAGTTCAGGGATTAGGAGGTGACAGCGATCTCAGTTATTTTCAAAATGACGCTTACAAGCTCAATGGAAGAGGGTTTGTAAACACTGCGCATATGACGGAACATCCGTCTCCGAGGCAACAAGCTGTAAACAGAAGGAAAGTATTGACATCTCAAGAAAAGCTGAAAATTTTTATAAGCCGTAAATTGCAAACTCTGACAATACCTTCTATGAAGATGGAAATGAGCCTTTTAAGGGAAAGCACCCGAGGGCGCCCAGAGACATGGTATGTAAAAAATTAGGGCTCAAATCTCCTAGTAGGCCAAAAACCTTTTCTTAAATACAATCTAAAGATAAAACTGTTTACAGAAATGGGAATACAAACAAACATATAAACACAATTGTAAATAACAAAACATGGCAAGGTCGTCGTCGGTGAAAAAATAAAAAACCTTAGAATACAATGAGGTTCAAACTATTAAGATATACAGTATATATATATATATATATATATATATATATATATATATAAATACAAGCTGTGGAATCCAGCACTGCTGAGATAGTAACTAAATCTCTCTCTCTGTGTCTCCTTCTCTGTCTGTCTCACTCTCTATCTCTCTCTGTCTGTCTCTCTCTGTCTCTCTCTCTGTTTCTCTCTGTCTGTTTCTATGTCTGTCTCTGTCTGTTTTCTCCGTCTGTCTCTTTCACTGTCTCTCTCCCTGTCTGCCTCTCCCTCTGTCTATATCCACCTCACTCTTTATCTCTGTCTGTCTCTCTCTGTCAGTCTCTTTCCCTGTCTGCCTCTCTATCTCTCTGTCTGCCTCTTTGTGTCTCTTTCTCTCTGTCTCTCTCTATCTCTCTGTCTGTCTCTGTTTCGCTCTGTCTTGCACTGTCTATTTCTCTCTCTGTCTATCTTTCGCTGTCTCTCTCTCCCTGTCTCTCTGTCTCTCACGCTGTGTCTTTGTCTGTCTTTCTGTCTCAAACTGTCTCTCTCTGTCTCTCGCTGTCTTTCTCTGTCTGTCTCATTCTCTCTATCCATCTCTCTCTGTCTCTCTCTGTCTGTTTCTCTGTCTCTCTCTTCCTGTATGCCTCTCTCTGTCTCTATCTTTCTCGCTATCTCTCTGTCTGTCTCTTTCTGTCTCTGTCTGTCTGTGCCTGTGTTTGTCTGTCTCTGTCTCTCTCTATCTGTCTCTCCACAGAAATGATATTACCTCACACATAAGCTTCTTATACTAACAATGTCCTTCATTGCCTATAACAACCAATCACAGCTCCTATTAATGACCTGTAGCTCCATTCACTTTAATGGAGGCAGGTTTTTTGGAAAGCAACTGTAAACTGTGGGGTTAAATTTTTCCCCTCAAAACATAGTCTATGACGTTCCCTGAATCAAATGAGGCGTCTGTGCAAAAATTTGTGATTGTAAATGTGACGGTGCGGATTCCTTTAACGAACATGCACACACATACACACACATAGATACGCTCAGCTTCATATATTAGATAGTAGGTGGCACTTGATAGCATTAGCCATGCAAAATCTGGGGTCTTCATTGGCCCATTGTTAACTGGCCTGTTAATTATGTACCATAGGTCCGGGGGTCGTAACCTTTGGGCTGGCAGCTATATCTGGCTATTGGCATGTGCTGGTCCATTTTTTCTATCTATCTATCTATCTATCTATCCCTCTATCTATCTATCCCTCTATCTATCTATCGCTCTATCTATCTATCGCTCTATCTATCTATCTATCTATCTATCCCTCTATCTATCTATCTATCCATTATCTATCTATCCCTCTATCTATCTATCTATCTATCCCTCTATCTATCTATCTATTATCTATCTATCTATCTCTCTATCTATCTATCCCTCTATCTATCTATTATCTATCTATCTATCTATTTATCTATCTATCTATCTATCCCTCTATCTATCTATCTATCTATCTATTATCTATCTATCTATCTATCTATCTATCTCTCTATCTATCTATCTATCTATCCCTCTATCTATCTATCCCTCTATCTATCTATCTATCCCTCTATCTATCTATCTATCTATCTATCTATTATCTATCTATCCCTCTATCTATCTATCTATCTATTATCTATCTATCCATCTATCTATCTATCTATCTATCTATCTATCTATTATCTATCTATCCATCTATCTACCTATCTATCTATCCCTCTATCTATCTATCCCTCTATCTATCTATCCCTCTATCTATCTATCTATCCCTCTATCTATCTATCTATCTATCTATCTATTATCTATCTATCCCTCTATCTATCTATCTATCTATTATCTATCTATTCATCTATCTATCTATCTACCTATCTATCTATCCCTCTATCTATCTATCCCTCTATCTATCTATCCCTCTATCTATCTATCTATCCCTCTATCTATCTATCTATCTATCTATCTATCTATCCCTCTATCTATCTATCTATCTATCTATTATCTATCTATCCCTCTATCTATCTATCTATCTATTATCTATCTATCCATCTATCTATCTATCTAGCTATCTATCTATCCCTCTATCTATCTATCTATCTATCCCTCTATCTATCTATCCCTCTATCTATCTATCTATCTATTATCTATCTATCCCTCTATCTATCTATCTATCTATCTATCTATTATCTATCTATCCATCTATCTATCTATCTATCTATCTATCTATCTATCTATCTATCTATCCCTCTATCTATCTATCTATCCCTCTATCTATCTATCTATCTATCTATCCCTCTATCTATCTATCTATCTATCTATCTATCTATCTATCTATCTATCTATCCCTCTATCTATCTATCCCTCTATCTATCTATCTATCTATCTATCTATCTATCTATCTATCTATCCCTCTATCCATCTATCCCTCTATCTATCTATCCCTCTATCTATCTATCTATCCCTCTATCTATCTATCTATCCCTCTATCTATCTATCCCTCTATCTATCTATCCCTCTATCTATCTATCTATCTATCTATCTATCTATCTATTATCTATCTATCCCTCTATCTATCTATCTATCTATCTATCAATCTATCCCTCTATCTATCTATCTGTCTATCCCTCTATCTATCTATCTATCTATCTATCTATCAGATTCAATATACATACAGTATAATATCTAACAATAGCAATATATTATTGGATGATACATGTTATTTTGTACAATGAGTGCGGTGGTAGTATGATTGGAGGGGTGGTAGTACCAGAAATCCCTGATGCCATGACAAGCTCCATAGCCGTGGATACAATACTGGCTGCATCTTGGTGTTGTTGGTATCCTGGACGCCTATAGGTTACAATGGGAAAGCTTTGTAGCTATTGAGGTGTTTTCATAGCAACATATATAGTGAGCAACAGAAACATGTTCTTGTCACCTCTGCTGCATCCATCTCCCTCGTCTCCCGCTGTCATATACACATCTACAGTGAGTGATAACACAATCTGTATATACTGTATCCTCATCAGCAGTAGAGCCGCATATGTAAAGCATTATCACTGGATCAGTATATAAAGTATACAAGGAAAACACAGATACATAAAAATACACAAAAAAGATATATGTTCACAGTTTACCTAAATGTTTATACCAGAATACTGTCATGAAACACAAAATAATATGCCTATAAAATGCCCATATAATAAATGCCATTTACTTCTTAGGGGGGATTGTATAAAGTTGTTTAAAGTTGGGATTATTTTTTTTTTTTACTTAAATGCATGTATTTGGGGCTTAAAATCATTTTTGCAATTGGATTTCATTAAAAACTGTTTGGGTTTTCCAGGCTGCTTGTTTCACTACCTAATAAACATTAATGTGGTCTGTGGTCATAAGTCAGTTGAGACGAGCTCAGACAGAGAGAGTTATAAACTGTCCTTCAGAGAGTCAAAGTGGGCTCACTGATGGATTCTCAGTTAACTCATCCTGCAGCAGCACTGGTGGACGCAGATGGAAGAACGTCACGGTGCCAGAACAGTATATAGGCCCTTTAATTATCCAATAACTCATCGAAAAGTACAAGACCTCCTGCTTTGGAGGTAGTAGCGGCCCGCCTTACCTCCTGGGCCCCTGTGTGGCCATACAGGTTGCACCAATGTTGTCCACCCCTGACATTATATGGTCTGAGGTCATAAATCAGTTCAGACGAGCTCAGAAAGAGCAAAATAAAAGAATTACAAACTGTTCTTCAGATCGTCATAGCGAGCTCACTGATGGATTCTCAGTTAACTCATTCTACTGCAGCACTGGCGGACACAGATAGAAGAATGCTCTGATACCAGAACGGTATATAGGCCCTTTAATAGTCCAATAGTTCATCATAATGCACAAATCCCCCTGCTTTCGGGGTAGGAGTGCCCCCCCTTACATCCTGGGCCCCTGTGAGGCCACACAAGTTGCACCACTGTTATGTCCGCCCCTGACATTAATGTGGTCTGTGGTCATAAATCAGTTGAGAGGAGCTCAGAAAGAGAGAAATAAAAGACTCACAAACTGTCCTTCAGATCGTCATAGCGGGCTCACTGATGGATTCTCAGTTAACTCATTCTGCAGCAGCGCTGGCAGTACAGACAGAACGCCCTGGTGCCAGAAGGGTTTATAGGCCCTTTAATAGTCCTATAGTTTATCATAATGCATAATTCCCACTGCTTTGGGGGTGGTAGTTCCCCACTTTTCTCTTGGGCCCCTGTGCACTGGTTGCACCAATATGTCCGCCCCTGTGCAGTAGTAACAGTCAGTGAATCAATGGTGCAACGTTTTTAATGAAATATAAATCACAAAAATTATTTCTACCCCGAAATGTATGCATTTAAGTAAAAAAAAATTGTCTGGACTGGTGTAAACCTCTTTAAATAATACCGTATCCAAATAATACTGCCCTATAGAGTCCACACATTACTGTACATTTTCCGTACCTTAATAATACTACTATGCAACGCTCAGCAAAAGCTGACCAGTATTGTGACCATAACACTGGTCCAAACTGTGAATCTTCAGGAGCACCCCACCCCCGACACCAGGAGGCAGAGGAGCGGTGCACTCCTGAAGAAACAACATGAGAAAACCCCTTTAAATATAAGTCTACATGCTTCACTCAGCTTGCTCTTGGGGGCTCTACGGGAGAATGGGCAATTGCCCAGGTCCCCACTCCTTATAACCATGGTCACACTTAGCTTTTTGATATGTTTTTCCAATTTGGTGTTCAGCTGGAAAATAGCAGCATTCAGATCTGTAAATACTCATTCACACGTTGTCATTACATAAACTGAACTGCAATTTGTTTGTTTGTTTTAAAGCACAAGATGTGCATGTTTCATGTATTTTACTGGTTTTTTTTCTCCCATTTAGGTTAGTGAGGGAATAAAACAAACACAGCCGGAAACTGCATAAAATTCACATATAAACACAAACACAGCGGTATCTGCACAGAATTCACATATAAATACACACACAGCGGTATCTGCACAGAATTTACATATAAACACAAACACAGCGGTATCTGTACAGAATTTACATATAAACACACACACAGCGGTATCTGCACAGAATTTACATATAAACACACACACAGCGGTATCTGCACAGAATTCACATATAAATACACACACAGCGGTATCTGTACAGAATTTACATATAAACACACACACAGCGGTATCTGCACAGAATTTACATATAAACACAAACACAGCGGTATCTGCACAGAATTCACATATAAATACACACACAGCGGTATCTGCACAGAATTTACATATAAACACAAACACAGCGGTATCTGCACAGAATTCACATATAAATACACACACAGCGGTATCTGCAGAGAATTTACATATAAACACACACACAGAGGTATCTGTACAGAATTTACATATAAACACACACACAGCAATATCTGCACAGAATTCACATATAAACACACACACAGCGGTATCTGCACAGAATTTACATATAAACACACACACAGCGGTATCTGTACAGAATTTACATATAAATACACACACAGCGGTATCTGTACAGAATTTACATATAAACACACACACAGCAATATCTGCACAGAATTCACATATAAACACACACACAGTGGTATCTGTACAGAATTTACATATAAACACACACACAGCGGTATCTACACAGAATACACACATATAAACACACACACAGCAATATCTGCACAGAATTCACATATAAACACACACACAGCGGTATCTGCACAGAATTTACATATAAACACACACACAACGGTATCTGTACAGAATTTACATATATACACACACACAGCGGTATCTGCACAGAATTTACATATAAACACACACAGCGGTATCTGTACAGAATTTACATATAAACACACACACAGCGGTATCTGTACAGAATTTACATATATACACACACACAGCGGTATCTGCACAGAATTTACATATAAACACACACAGCGGTATCTGTACAGAATTTACATATAAACACACACACAGCGGTATCTGTACAGAATTTACATATAAACACACACACAGCGGTATCTGCACAGAATTCATACATAAACACCCACTAAAGCACATAACAAATCTACCGATAAGAGGATGAATCGCTATTACAGCTGACTGAATTTTTTTGTGAAAAAAATAAAGAAAACATTGATTTTGATTTGATGGTCTGGGGAGACTTCATATGTGCATGACAATGATGAGATCAGTGACCCCATACACGTTAGACCAGCAGATGAACCTGCCGATATCAGCCCGTTCCGCCGACTTAAATCTAATGTATATGGGTTCTTAAAGGGGTTGTCCACTACATTTATATTGATGACTTATTCTTAGGCGGGTTTTACAGGCTGCGACATCACTACCGATATATCGTCGGGGTCACGTCGTTAGTGACGCACATCCGGCGCCGGTAGCGACATCACAACGTGTAAATCCTAAGTGTGACAATGAACGAGCGAAAAAGCGTAAAAAAATCGCTGATCTGTGTCACGTTGTTCACTTCCATAATGTCGGTACTGCTGCAGATACGATGTTTGTCGTTCCTGCAGCACCACACATCGCTGTGTGTGAAGCCGCAGGAACGACAAACATCTCCTTACCTGCGCCCACCAGCAATGCGGAAGGAAGGAGGTGGGCGCTCATCTCCGCCCCTCCGCTTCTATTGGCCAGCCACTTAGTGACGTCACGGTGACGTCGCTGTGACGCCGAACGTACCTCCCTCTTGAAGTAGGGATTGTTCGGCGGTCACAGCGACGTCGCCGACCAGGTATATGCATGTGAAGCTGCCGTAGCGATTATGTTCGCTACGGCAGCAAGTGTGACGCCCTGGACTAGCCAGGTAGTCACAGATAGTGGCCCGCACAACACCTTCCCCAATAAGGCGACAGCAGCCAACCCTTTAAAAACCTAGTCACCTCCCTCAGAGCTTAATGGACACACCAGGGGGATGGAGCCAGGCAGTTGGCCACTCCCACCGAGGAGTTCAGAGGGCCTGAGGCAGGAAGTGCAAGTCAGTTGTCAGTTGTCAGTCAAGTTCAGTCAGTAGTAGTTCAAGTTGGAGTCAAGTGCAGCAGGACTGTGGTGACAGGTCTGCAGCGGAGACTGACAGGTGTGAGGGTCGTAGCCCGCACACCTTGGCTAGGAGGCAGATGGTGGCCTAGCCTGCAGGAGCCGGTAAGACGGCTAGGTGGAACCGTAGTGGACCGGGACAGGGTAGTGGCCCGCCGGTACCGACCCGGGGAACCGACTCGGAAACAGGAGCACAAAGGGGGTACTCAGACCCTGAACGAGGTCCAGAAGTTACTGGGCCGAGTCAAATCTACTGATTGCGGTCTGGACTATAGGTCCTTTCCCACACAAGTCCCGACTGAAGACAACAGCCCACCGAGGGGGATAGAAAGCCACCGCACAGGCAGAGAGATCCCACGGGCCAGCGTCTGCAGGAAAACGGGCTCCTCCGACATCCACAAAGCCGGGGAGCGGACTCCTGTTGCTGAAGCATAGGCAGCCTACACATTCACAACACAGTGCAGGAGAAAGGCAAAGACCACCAAACCGGGTGGGGGACCAGACGCAGCCGGCTGCGGGCACCGACCACCATCAACTTTGTTTACCAGAGACTTGTGTGTGTCAGTAACTGTGAGTACAACAGTGTCATCCGGCAGCGCGCCACCCTGCACCGCCCAGCTACTCTCCCCAACGGGCCCCGGGGCCATCATCCCTGCCCACGGAGGTGTTAACATCTTGCTGCATCACCAACTCCCCCGGGTGCCCTGTAACCGCAGCGGTGGTGTCTACACCTTCACCACGTCCCGTGGGTGGCGTCACGAACTTAAACACGGCTCCAGCCGTCCACCAACCTACCACCCCCCTAAGTAGCACCAGCAAACCCTTTCAGAGCGAAGTGACCCCGGGTCCGGAGGCGCTCGAGCCATCCACCGACGAGCCCGGATCCGAGCGGCTCGGCTGCAGCCCGAGCGCAGGGCGGTACACAAGCACCAGATATCGGATGTATGACGGGGGCGGGTGCTAACGTGCTCGACAGCAATTGCTAGCGATGTCGCAACGTGTAAAGCCCGCCTTAGGATAGGTCATCAATGTCTGATCGTCTGAGGTCCATCACCCGGCACCCTCACGATCAGCTGTCCCTGGCAGCTGGAAATCTTCAGTGCTGTAGCTGCCCTGTTAACTGATAGCGGTCGCAGCTGAGTACTGCACATCCGCATCCTATTCTAATCAATAGGGGGCGGATGTGCAGTCCCCCACCGCGGCCACTATCAGATGACAGGGCAGCTCCGGAATCGAGCATTTCCGGTTGTCTGCAGGCGCCGGAAATGCTCAGATCAATAGAAGGCGGATGTGCAGTAACCGGCCGCTATCAAAGACAGGGCAGCTCCGGAAGTGAGCATGTCCAGCTGCCGCCACCGGATCCAGGCACAGCTGTTCGGCGTGGGTGCGGGGTGTCAGACTGCACATCCATCTCCCATTCATATCAATAGGAAGCGGAAGTGCAGTACACGGCCGCGGCCACTATCAGATGACAGGGCAGCTCCGGAACTGAGCCTTTCTGTCCACCTGCTAACGCCACCAGCACCGAGAACAGCTGATCGGAGGGGGTGCAGTTTGTCGGACTCCAGCCGATCAGATAATGATAACCTATCTTAAGGCTTTGTGCGCACGTACCTGCTGAATTTTCTGCAGTGATTTGACAGCACGTGCGCTTCAAATCGCTGCAGAAACACTGCATAATGGATGCAGTGTTTCAGCAGAATAAATCCCGATTTCATGCGCTCGGGATGCTGCCCCCACCAAAGACAGAGTGGGAGCTGCATCCAAAGCGCACAGAATAATTGACATGCTGCTGTTTTTGAACGCACGGATTTGGGTCAAAATTTTATCACCCAAATCGCTGCGTTTAAAAAAGCAACGTGAGGATGGATTATGCACAATCTACATAGATTGTGCTGGGGACGCAGGACGCATGCATTTACGCAACGTATGCACAAGCCCTAAGGATCGGCTATCAATGTAAAAGTAGTGGACAACCTCTTTAAATCTAATGTATATGGGGGTCTTAATTTTGACTACTGTATCTGGGGGTGACAGGTGACCCCTTTAGTGTGTTACATGGTCACTTGTGGTATATACCAATGGATAACACAAGTTAAAAATGTTACAATGTGCCTGTTTCTCAGAGTTCCGCCATCGTTATTGCTGTTATTCCCAAGGTCCTCGCATTGATGATCCCTATCTATAAAATACAACTACTCCATAACCTAATCTCTAATCTGAGTTACACCCTTTCTTCCCCAGAAGGCCGGAGAAGCTGCAGATGGGTTAGTTCTTTGCTTTGGGCCCAGACAGCTCTGTGCTCTCACTAGGGAAAAATCCCATGTCTCAGCAAGTCTTGGAAAGTGGCACTTTCTCCTGTTACTGCCGCTGCGCCCTCCCATCGCTGTAGGCATCCTGCATAGGAGAAAACATATACACAGGTCATAAAAAACAAGGGTAACCCTGACACAGGAGAATCCTCGCAATTAAAGGGCAGGATACTATGGCGTTTGGCTCGCAGCACTTTAACTCTTTGCACACTGTAAATGACAATAATTGTCCTGCGGTGGAGTAATGACACTTCCCCAACCCTCAGAAATGCTCATCAATTCTGTGCACGCTGAGCATAGCTAAATGGTGCATAAACAGCACAAGGGAGGGAAGTGCAGAGTCAGGGGTTTAGGCATTAGTCAGCTCTCACACCCGAAGTATACAGCCTGAGCTGAGCTAAATACAAGTGCATCTCAATAAATTAGAATATTATAAAAAAATTAATTTATTTCAGTAATTCAATACAAAAAGCGAAACACATATATAGAGTCATTACACACAGAGGGATCTATTCCTATATATTATATAGAGTCATTACACACAGAGGGATCTATTCCTATATATTATATAGAGTCATTACACACAGAGGGATCTATTCCTATATATTATATGGAGTCATTACACACAGAGGAATCTATTCCTATATATTATATAGAATCATTACACACAGAGGGATCTATTCCTATATATTATATAGAGTTATTACACACAGAGTGATCTATTCCTATATATTATATAGAGTCATTACACACAGAGGAATCTATTCCTATATATTATATAGTCATTACACACAGAGAGATCTATTCCTATATATTATATAGAGTCATTACACACAGAGGGATCTATTCCTATATATTATATAGAGTAATTACACACAGAGTTATCTATTCCTATATATTATATAGAGTCATTACACACAGAGTGATCTATTCCTATATATTATATAGAGTCATTACACACAGAGGGATCTATTGCTATATATTATATAGAGTCATTACACACAGAGGGATCTATTCATATATTATATAGTCATTACACACAGAGGAATTTATTCCTATATATTATATAGAGTCATTACACACAGATGGATCTATTCCAATATATTATATAGAGTCATTACACACAGAAGGATTTATTCCTATATATTATATAGAGTCATTACACACAGAGGGATCTATTCCTATATATTATATAGTCATTACACACAGAGGGATCTATTCCTATATATTAGAGTCACTACACACAGAGGGATCTATTCCAATATATTATATAGAGTCATGACACACAGAGGGATCTATTCCTATATATTATATAGAGTCATGACACACAGAGGGATCTATTCCTGTATATTCTATAGAATCATTACACACAGAGGGATCTATTCCTGTATATTATATAGAGTCATTACACACAGAGTGATCTATTCCTATATATTATATAGAGTCATTACACACAGAGGGATCTATTCCTATATATTATATAGCGTCATTACACACAGAGGGATCTATTTCAAGTGTTTATTTCTGTTAATGTTGATGACTATGGCTTACAGCCAATGAAAACCCAAAAGTCTCTAGACTCTCTCCTCTACAGTCCATCCTTAATGCAGCAGCCAGGGTCACCTATCTGGCTATCCGCTACTCGGATGCCTCTGCTCTTTGCCAGTCATTGCACTGGCTGCCCATATATCACAGGATCCAATTCAAACTGCTTGTTCTCACCCACAAAGCTCTCCACAGTGCGGCACCCCCCTACATCTCCACCCTCCTCTTTGTCTGTCACCCCACCCGTTCTCTACCCTCTGCAAATAACTTTCGACTAACATCCCCACCAATCAGAACCTCCCGCTCCTGAATCCAAGACTTCTTCCGAGCTGCACCAAACCTCTGGATCGCTCTACCCCAAGAAATTAGGACGAATCACAACTTATTCAGCTTCAGACGCACCCTAAAAACGCGTCTTTTAAGGGCGGCCTATCACACTCCCTAGCCAAACTAATTTCACATAGTCCCTCCCCAACTCCTCAGAACATAACCCCACGTCAAACTCCATGGATCCCAAATGCATCTCAAGGCTCTGGCCCACTGGTCCACGAAGCCATTATCTATCCCCCATTTTCTTGAGACGGCTGGATTGTCATTGTAAATAAGCACTTGTACCTTGCCCCCCCTCCATCTCATTGTAGATTGTAAACTCTCACGAGCAGGGTTGTCTTTTTTCCCCTCTAAATATTGTATCTTCTATAACTGTTACTTGTTGGTATACGATCCTCCTGAATTGTAAAGCGCTGCGGAATATGTTGGCGCTATAGAAATAAAGATTATTATTATTATAAGTCATTATCTCAGAAAATTATATTATTATAATAGACCAACTGAAAAAAATGATTTTTTTCTCAGAAATGTTGGCGCCTACTGAGAAGTCTGTACAGTTAATGCCTCAATACTTGGTTGGGGCTCCTTCTGCATGAATTACTGCATCAATGCGGCGTGGCATGGAGGCGATCAGCCTGTGGCACTGCTGAGGTGTAATGGAAGCCCAGGTTGCTTTGATAGCAGCCTTCAGTTCGTCTGCATTGTTGGGTCTGGTGTCTCTCATCTTCTGCGGGCATCATACGGTACGATCTATCGTGCGATCGCACGAGCGATCGTACCCGCCCCCGTCATTTGTGCGTCACGGGTAAATCGCTGCCCGTGTCGCACAAAGTCGTTAAACCCCCGTCACACGTACCGTACTTACCTGCAGAGCGACCTCGCGGTGGGCGGCGAACATCCTCTTCCTGAAGGGGGAGGGACGTTCGGCGTCACAGCACGGCCGGCCAATAGAAGCGGAGGGGCAGAGATGAGCGGGACGTAAACTTCCCACCCACCTCCTTTTCTCCGCATAGCCGGCGGGTGCTGCGGGACGCAGGTAAGCTGTGTTCATCGTTCCAGGGGTGTCACACGTCGCGATGTGTGCTACCCCGGGTACGATGAACAACCAGCGCAAAGAAAAATAAATGTTTTTTTTAAAAATGAGTGACGTGTGAAAGATAACCGATTTTCAAACGTTTTGCGTCGCTCGTAGGTGTCATACGGGATGACGTCGCAAATGATGCCGGATGTGTGTCACAGAAACCGTGACCCTGACAATGCATCGCATGATAGATCGTCTCGTGTGACGCCCGCATTCCTCTTGACAATACCCAATAGATTCTCTATGGGGTTTAGGTCAGACGAGTTTGCTGGCCAATCAAGCACAGTGACACTGTGGTTATTAAACCAGGTATTGGTACTTTTGGCAGTGTGGAAAGGTGCCAAGTCCTGCTGGAAAATGAAATTTCCATCTCCAAAATGCTTGTCGGCAGAGGGAAGCATGAAGTGCTCTAAGTGCTCTAAAATTGACATGGCTCCCCAAACCATTGTGGACATTTCACACTAGACCTCAGCATCTTGGATTGTGGTCTCTCCACTCTTCCTCCAGACTCTGGGACCGCGATTTACAAATGAAATGCAAAATTTGCTTTCTTCTGAAAACACCTTGGACCACTGAGCAACAGTCCAGTTCTTTTTCTCCTTGGCCCATATAAGATGTTTCTGGTGTTGTCTATTGTTCATGAGTGGCCTGACACAAGAAATGTGACACTTGTAGCCCATGTCCTGGATATGTCTGTGTGTGGTGGCTCTTGAAGAACTGACTCCAGCAGCGTCCACTCCTTGTGAATCTCCCCCAAATTTTAGAATGGCCTTTTCTTAACAATCCTATCAAGGTTGCGGTTATCCCGGTTGCTTGTGCACCTTCTTCTACCCCATTTTTTCCTTCCAGTCAATTTTCCATTAATATGCTTGGATACAGCACTCTGTGAACAGCCAACTTCTTTAGCAATGATCTTTTGTGGCTTACCCTCCTTGTGGAGTGTATCAATGACTACCTCCTGGACATCTGTCAAGTCAGCAGTCTTCCCCATAATTGTGTGGCCTACTGAACCAGACTAATGGACCATTTTAAACACTTAGGAAGCCTTTGCAGGTGTTTTGTGATAATTATTCTAATTTTTTGAGATAATGACTTTTGGGTTTTCATTGGCTGTAAGCCATAATCATCAACATTAACAGAAATAAACATGTGAAATAGATCCCTCTGTGTGTAATGACTCTATATAATATATGTGTTTCCTTTTTGTATTGAATTACTGAAATAAATTAACTTTTTGATGATATATTAATATATTAAAATGCACTTTTACATTTTCTGAGTGAATAGATTCGCAGGACCCTGGCCCGGTGGGTAGGTCAGTATTCGCTGGATAGAAGGCCTGCAAAGCTCCTCCTATCTGGCAGCTCCTATTTTGATTAGCCAGCCTGGCACAATGTCGTCATTGTGGCGTGACTCCACACGGCTTCTTACCAGGCTGGCTAATCAAAGGAGGATCGGCGGATGTCAGCAAGTAGAAGGATATTCGCAGGGTTTTCATCTAGCAGCCACAGAATAATGACCTGAGTCCTGCAAATATATTTGTTCAAGGGAGAAGAGGAAAGACAGTACATAATAGATGAGCACACCTGCAGTAACACAAACTAAAAGTATAAAAACACACTTTAAAACCCATTTAGTTCCATTTTTGACAACTCTATAAGCCAACAATAAGCACAGAACCCTTGGAGAGGGGCTTAGCACAGGATGAATGTCCCAAAGCCCCAAACACAAGGAAACCCTCACAATGTAATACCAAATAATGCCTATATGCAAATAAAGGAAGTATAGGTACGTGATCCTTGTCAATCTGAAGGTGGAAGAACAGGCCAGCAGATGGTGAGGAAGAGAACCTTATGGAAACCTAAGTAGAGAAAGTCAATGCTTGAGCCGTGTTGCAAGAACATGTCAAAAAGAAAAAATATATACCTGTGGGAGGACGCAGCATGAGAGAACAAGGAGTGTCCCACCTATGCGTATCACCGTAGAGTACAGCTTCATCATCTCCCCTGAGGAGCGATATACCCTATCCAGGCATAAGGACATTGTACAGGGAGCACTGCACGCTCAGGCTTTAGCAGCCAGAAAGAACATATGGCCTGACCATGTATTACACGATCACCCCCTGACTAGTGACATGGCCACATCAGCAGCTCGGGATCACGGGAGTTCCCAGCAGTGCAACGACGTCTGCAATGAAACCATTATTGTGACAGCTGTTTAAGGAAAGGAGGTTTTCTTAAACAGATTGTCCACTACTTTAACATTGATGGACTGTCCTTAGGATAAGTCATCAATGTCTGATTGTCCGGGGTCCGGCACTCCTCCTGATCAGCTGTTCTCAGTGCCAGAGGTGGCAGCGGAAATGCTCAGCTTCCCGAGCTACTCTGTCTTCTGATACTGGGTACTGTGGAGGTGTACCACCCCGTGCTCGGCAGCCGAGCCACTCGGATCTGGACCTTCAGTGGGTGGCTCAAGGGTCTCCGGACCCAGGGGTCCTTCGGTCACTTCGATCAAAAGGGGGTTTGTGATTTGGGGGTGTGGATGTACGGCCGGAGCCGTGTTAAGTTCGTGACTCCACCCACAGGATGTGGTGAAGGTGGACACCACCGCTGCAGTTACGGGCACCCGGGGGAGATGTTGCGCAGCAAGTTGTTAACCCCTCCGTGGGTAGGGGTGGTGGCGGTGCAGGGAGATGAGCGGCCGGAGGGCACTGATGTGCTCACTATTAGTAAACACATGAGTCTCTGGTAAACCAAGGTGATGGTGGTCGGTGCCCGCAGCCGGCTGCAGTTTGGTCTCCCACCCGGTTGGTGGTCTCCGTCTTTCTCCAGCACCTGTTTGTGATGGTGGACTATCTGCGCTTGCAACTTCAGGAGTCCGCTCCCGTCTTATGGTTGCCTGAGGAGCCCTTTGCCCGCAGACACTGGCCCTGTGGGATCTCTGAGCCGTGGCAGTGGCTTCTATCCCCCTTGTTGGGCTGTTGCCTTCAGTCAGGACTTTTGGTGGGACAGGACCTCTAGTCCTGGCCGCAATCAGTGAATTAGCTAGCCCCCAGTAGCTTCTGGACCTAGCTTCAGGGTCTGAGTACCCCCCCTTTGTGCTCTGGTTTCCGAGTCGATTCCCCGGGTCGGTACCGGCGGGCCACTACCCTTTCCCGGTCCACCTCGGTTCCACCGAGCCGTCCTCCCGGCTCCTGCAGACGGAGACCGCCGTCTGCCTCCTAACCAAAGGTACCAGGGCTCCTACCCCAGCACCTGTAAATTTGGTTTTCTCTCCTCTGCTGGAGCTGCACACAGCTCCAGCCCACACTCCTCTCCAACTTGAACTCTAACACTTGTCTGGCTACTTTCCCGCCCCAGGCTCTCTGAACTCCTCGGTGGGCGTCTTCCAACTGCCTGGTTCCGCCCCCTGGTGTGTCCATCAAGCCCTGAGGGAGGTGACTAGGGTTTAATGTTTGGCTATGTGTTACCTATGAGGGACTGGTGTAATGCAGGGCGCTATCTGTGACTACCTGGCCTGGCCAGGGCGTCACACATCCACCTCCCATTCAAATCAATAAGAGGCGAATGTGCAGTACCCAGCCAAGATCGCTATTGGTTAACGGGGCAGCTCCGGAACTGTGCATTTGCCTCTGCCTGCTGCCGCCACCGGTAGAGGTGAGTGAACCCAAGGTTTGGTGTTTGATGTTTGTACCAGATACAGACTTTACCCCCTAAAAAACAGAGTTCAGATTCGGAGTTCGGGTACTTTCTGTATGAACACCAATCACGCTGTGCTCGGGTACGCTTGGTGCTCAGCCCTGTGCAAGCTACTTGCAGTGTCTGAACGGCTGGAATTGGGGGTAAATGTACACCACGGGTGGCGTCACAAACTATCTAACTCCCCTGTAAATAACCCCCATCACGTTTCGAAGTGACCCTGAGCCCCCGGGTCCGGAGACCCTCGAGCCACGAGTAGCGACACTCTGATCCGAGCGGTTCGACCACCGCTGGGGCGGTACACGTCTGAGACATAGTGACCTCCTGGCTTCTGACCTTGGGCCGTTACCTGACCATGTCTTTGCTTCTCCCCTGAATCTGTTACATGCTCTCCTGGATTTCTGACCCTTGGTTATTGACTTGACTACGCCCCTGTTTTCTCCTTGTGCTCCTACATCCTCTCGTTACCAGACCCTGACTTTCCTGACTACTCCTGCGTCCATACTTCCCTAGTGGCTAGCATCACATCACCTATACAGGAAAACAGCAGACTGCACTTTACTACATCGGGGCCCAACACAAGTAAAATGGTAGACTATTTAACAATGTGACCATATGGGAGCCCTATGACATTGTGCACAGTAGTAAAGCACTTCTCCATTTATTCTCTGCCTTTTTAATAGGTAGGATGGGGGTCGTGGGGCCGTCGTCCATTAGACATTTATGGCATTTTTGCATAATATGACATTGGGGACAATGAACAGGGGATGCTTTATTTGTTTGAGTTTTTTGTATTAATATGAGTATATGGCTTTCTAGGCTTTTTCTCTAAAATCTACCGCCCCCAGGTCATTTGGTTTCCATGCCAGATGGCTGCATATGTCCAATTAAGCTGCCGGCATAAGTGGCCAGATTAGCAATGCATCCTGTCACTTTCTTGGATTGAGCACTTGTCTTGGGCGACGTGGCAATTTCTCCAGTGCAATGCATGTCTCAGAGGAGTCCTGGGACTCGATATGATTGATGTGATTCCAAAAGTTTGATTTTCCTGACAATATCTGTCGTCTTAATGAAGTCAAATGGAAATGAAGCCACTTCTGCTCTGTAATGAGAATCTATGATACGGAGGTGAGGCAAAGAGCTGGATTCTGGAAAGGCATCGCTACACGGGGCCACTACATGGTTCATACCGGATGGTGATGATTGCTATAAGGACGAATGATGTTTGCCCTTCATGTGACAGTGTTGATACGAATTTTAATTAGTGCCCAGACTTTAGGATGAACCATAGTGAGGTTATCCCATAATTGTGTGACCACCACTCCTATAGACCGTGAATGGAGCAGTGGTTGCAGATGCTCACTACAACTCTCTGCTTTGTTCTTCCAATTGGTTTGTGCCCCAGTGATCACATATTCATCACCTTTCTTGCGGATAGATGTTAACTGTTGTTTACAGGACAACTCCTTTAACTCTGGGAACTTTAAAGGCTATGTATATGTGAAGCCCCACGGGTGTTGTGTCGGTGTCGGTGCGTTACCTTCAGGGACTCCACGTTGCTGGATCTCCGTCACTGGTAGGAAATCTTCTGTTTTTGATCGTGACGCCACTCTCAGTATTGCGGCCAGTAGGGACCGCCACTGCAGGTTGAGGGTCGCCTGGGGCTGATGGTGTGTGCAGTTAGATGTAGTAGCCTCCTGAGAGTGAGGCAAGCCCCAGGGCCCTGTGTAGGTTTGTAGTACCACAAGTCGCAGAATGACCACACAGGCAGGATGTCTTTCAGGGTTTTTACTCACATTAGATGGCAGGGTGAGTAGCCCGGGCGTAGCTGAGATGAACCAGATGGGAACCAGGTGTCCTTCAGGCTGACTTTATGAGGGTGACTACTGACTCGCCTTCCTTAGCCCTTGGTGGTTTGGGGTGACCCCGACTTTGAGTCCCTATGGGGGTCACCCAGGGAAGATGCTCCAAGCCTCTCTCCCCTTCTTGTGTGCCGTGTGCTTGTTCCCCGGACCAGGCCACTCCAGCCTCTTGCCTCCTATGACCTATGGGCCCTCACTGCGGTTACGTGGCTGCGGCTTTTGTAGTGTTGTGGTGTGGGCTGTAAGAGCCCCACACCGGCAGGTTTAGCAGGGAAAGGTGAATCTATCCTCGCTTCGGGATCTGCCGCCCGGTTGGGCCTGGTGCTCTCTAGAAGTCTCCTTACTTCCCACTCCGTGCACTCTCTAGCTGAAGCTGGCTTTCAGGCAGCACTCCTAGTTGACCGTTCTCCCCCGTCTGTAGCCACTGCGCGGGCGCTGTTAGACAGCAGCAGCCCCACAGGTCTGCTCCTCACTGAGCCCTCTGGAGTTCTGCTCTAACCGACTCACTGGTGGGTTTTTCCATCTCCGCTCCTTCTGCTGACATCTCCTCAGTCCGAGCTCCAAGCTCTAACTAACTCCTCCTATCTCTCTTTCCTTCCCCACTTGTGTCTGCCTACGCCACCTAGCAACCAGACTCTCTTACCACACCCCTTGAGAGGAGATGGAAGCTCTCACCCCCTCCACTATTCCAGTGAAGGCGTAGGCTCTGCCCCCTCCTGGGTTCCCCAGGGGTCCTCTCTTAGGTACATGTGTGAGGCCTGATCACTATGCGCCTGTGTTCCACACCCCAGTCAGCCATCTGGATTACCTGTATTGTACTGTCCCCAGCATGGGTGCAGTACTCAGTGGTGCCTGACCAGGTCAGGGGCGCCACATTCCCCCTTAGTTATCACCAGCACGTCCTCGGGCTGCAAGACAACATTTTAAAATGCATAAAACATTAAAACATGGTAAAACATTTAAAAGCACCAGGTATCAGACATCACCACCCTCCACCCACAAGTCCGTTAACCCACCCAAAACCCTCTCACGTTGGCCGCAACTTCAGCCACTTCTGGCAGGATGTATAGGCGGCTTTCATGGGCTGGTGGTTTCAGGGTATACCTGGCCTGGTGGATCCGCGCCGTCAGCCTCTTCTGGCAGGATGCAGAGGCGGACTCCACAGTTGGTGCTGACCAGGTACCCTCTTTGTGGTGGTGAGCCAAGGCCCCATAAACAGGCGTGCTCTCTGGTCGCAGGTGAGCCAAGGCCCTTTTCTACGGACGGGCCCCCCTGGTTGCAGACGAGCCAAGCCCCTAAACAGGCTGGCCCTGGTGGTGGTGCCACTGGTGTAACTATTTACACTGCGAGAGTTTGTGGCTATAGCAAGTTCATAGCCTTAAGTTTGTTTCTCACAATAGTTTTTGTGGGCGCATTTCTTAAACGTTGCAAAACAAAACTTTCAAAACTGATCAAAACAGTAACTTCTCTTCTTACTTTCCTTTACTTTACTCCTCTTTTTCACTAGGGCGAGGGCACGTTGGGCACTGGCACCTGTGACTTTCCTGCTCTTTGTCTCTTTCTTCATCTGTGGTTGCCTCATCTATAGGTTCTGTGTCTTTCCTTTCTTGGTCTGCATCTGATTCCTTTTCTGTATCTGTTTCTTTATCTCTGTCTTGTCTTTCTTGTCTTTCTTGTCTTTCTTGTCTTTCTTGTCTTTCTTGTCTTGGACATGGTGCTACATCGAGCGCATACAATCCCCTTTCACCTTCATGCAGAGTGAACTGTACTGCTTCTCCAATTTTCAAATTTCTGCCGGAATGTCCTCTGGGCAGGTGGGCTTGAACATCTCTCCTGTTAACAAATATGCCCTCTTTTATTCCTTTCACTACAATGAAGCCGTATCCACTTTTCAGGTTGAAGTCCTCTACTATTCCTCTGTAAAGGGGTCCTCTAGCCTGGGCTTTGGACCTTCTTAGGCACCTTTTCTCCTCCAGATCTCTGGCTGTAACCTCTTTCTGTTCTGGGGACTGTGGTGTCGGAGGACGCTTTGATCTGCTGCGCCGTGTCTTGCGGGCTGGGTTCATGCCTGCAGGCTCCCAGGTGAGGTCTTTGGGCTGATCTTCTTCTGCAGAGGGGGTCAGGTCCTCCTCATCCCAGCGGGAGTATGGCAGCATTTCTGGCTCTGAGTAGGAGTCTGCTGCGGCTGGCGTCGGAGTTAGCCCTTCTGCCTCCTGGCCTCCTCTCCCCCTTAGTTCTTCCTGGCACTCCTCTGATGGCAGGACTGGGGATGGACTTTCTCCTGCTGGCCCAGGCGGGGGACTCTCTGGTGTAGCTGCAGGGGTTACCTGAATCTCCTCAGGGGTGCATGGGGGGCGCAGGTACAGATCCACCAACCACTGGGGAAACTTGGCCTCCATGTCAGCCCTCATCTGCCAGTATTCTTCCTCCAGCGTGGGCTTCCTATCAGAGACCTCCGGGGACTGGGGAGCAGTGTCAGCTCTGGCCTTACAGGCCGGGGTAAATGCTGAGGTAGTCTTTCCTTGGCGGGCCGCGCCTGGCATGGCGGCGGCCTGGTCTTGGCGGGCCGCGCCTATCATGGCGGCGGCCTGGTCTTGGCGGGCCGCGCCTATCATGGCGGCGGCCTGGTCTGTGCGGGCCGGGCAGGGCATCGCTGCGGCGGCCTGGTCTTGGCGGGCCGAGCAGGGCATCGCTGCGGCGGCCTGGTCTTGGCGGGCCGCGCCTATCATGGCGGCGGCCTGGTCTGTGCGGGCCGGGCAGGGCATCGCTGCGGCGGCCTGGTCTTGGCGGGCCGAGCAGGGCATCGCTGCGGCGGCCGGGGCTTGGCGGGCCGAGCAGGGCATCGCTGCGGCGGCCGGGGCTTGGCGGGCCGCACCTGGCGTGGCTGCGGCCTGGTTCAGCGTCGCCGCGCCGGGCGCCTCTTCGGGGACCGCGGACGTGGCAGCAGGGGTCGGGGCACTTGCGCGGGCCGGGGCATCATTCGACTCACCCGTTGTTGGTAGCACTGGGGTCTGCGTCGTCACCGTCCCGCCTGACACCCGGCATGCAGCTCTCCCTTCATAGGCCCGAACCGCCGCGGTCAGCTCCTGCAGTTCCATCCGTTCCTCCCGAATCTGCTCCACGACCCGGGTCTCTAGCCGGTTGCAAAACTGGGCCAGCTCTCGGTACCACCAGGCAGCGGAGCCTGGTTCTGGGTTCCTGCGGTCAGACGCCATTTCTTCTGCGCCGTCTTCTGCACGGTCTCCCAGCAGTGGACTCTTCGCTGCCTCCTGTAACAAGCTGTCCAGTTTCTGCTCTGCCTCTTTCAGCAGCTCCTCTCCCAGCAGCAGGCTTGTGGCTCCCTTTCCTTCCCGCCGTCTCTCGACGCTTCCACTCTCATAGCTGGCAAGGTCAGAACTCTGCAGGGGATCTCTGGGTAGCCACACCTCTTCGTGGGCGGTAACTTCTTCCAGCGCGGGCTGCTGTTGTTTTTCAGCGCGCTTTTCATGGTGGCAATATGGCGGCGCTTCCAATTTTTCAAGCGGACCGCCCAGGCACATGGTCACCTGTCTGAACAGGTCTAGTCCTTATCCTGTTCGTGACGCCAGATGTGAAGCCCCACGGGTGTTGTGTCGGTGTCGGTGCGTTACCTTCAGGGACTCCACGTTGCTGGATCTCCGTCACTGGTAGGAAATCTTCTGTTTTTGATCGTGACGCCACTCTCAGTATTGCGGCCAGTAGGGACCGCCACTGCAGGTTGAGGGTCGCCTGGGGCTGATGGTGTGTGCAGTTAGATGTAGTAGCCTCCTGAGAGTGAGGCAAGCCCCAGGGCCCTGTGTAGGTTTGTAGTACCACAAGTCGCAGAATGACCACACAGGCAGGATGTCTTTCAGGGTTTTTACTCACATTAGATGGCAGGGTGAGTAGCCCGGGCGTAGCTGAGATGAACCAGATGGGAACCAGGTGTCCTTCAGGCTGACTTTATGAGGGTGACTACTGACTCGCCTTCCTTAGCCCTTGGTGGTTTGGGGTGACCCCGACTTTGAGTCCCTATGGGGGTCACCCAGGGAAGATGCTCCAAGCCTCTCTCCCCTTCTTGTGTGCCGTGTGCTTGTTCCCCGGACCAGGCCACTCCAGCCTCTTGCCTCCTATGACCTATGGGCCCTCACTGCGGTTACGTGGCTGCGGCTTTTGTAGTGTTGTGGTGTGGGCTGTAAGAGCCCCACACCGGCAGGTTTAGCAGGGAAAGGTGAATCTATCCTCGCTTCGGGATCTGCCGCCCGGTTGGGCCTGGTGCTCTCTAGAAGTCTCCTTACTTCCCACTCCGTGCACTCTCTAGCTGAAGCTGGCTTTCAGGCAGCACTCCTAGTTGACCGTTCTCCCCCGTCTGTAGCCACTGCGCGGGCGCTGTTAGACAGCAGCAGCCCCACAGGTCTGCTCCTCACTGAGCCCTCTGGAGTTCTGCTCTAACCGACTCACTGGTGGGTTTTTCCATCTCCGCTCCTTCTGCTGACATCTCCTCAGTCCGAGCTCCAAGCTCTAACTAACTCCTCCTATCTCTCTTTCCTTCCCCACTTGTGTCTGCCTACGCCACCTAGCAACCAGACTCTCTTACCACACCCCTTGAGAGGAGATGGAAGCTCTCACCCCCTCCACTATTCCAGTGAAGGCGTAGGCTCTGCCCCCTCCTGGGTTCCCCAGGGGTCCTCTCTTAGGTACATGTGTGAGGCCTGATCACTATGCGCCTGTGTTCCACACCCCAGTCAGCCATCTGGATTACCTGTATTGTACTGTCCCCAGCATGGGTGCAGTACTCAGTGGTGCCTGACCAGGTCAGGGGCGCCACATATACCTTTGCACAAAAATATTTTTTATTGTTCATTTCCTTCCTAGTTGCAAAGTTAATGTCATGCAATGTTCAGCTCTGCACACACCTACTGGCACCTTGGCATGAGATGCTGTTCACACTGTGGAGTCTGACAAGCAATCTTGGGCTTCTGGAGTGCTCAGCCAGAGCCGGACGTCGGCTGGTTCAGATTCACTGGTCTGCAGCCCTGCAGGAGTTAATCCCTGCAGACTGGTGAGCAGGACCTAAATGCTCAGGTTGCTGATTGCCATGTGTAGCAGCTGTGTCCTCCCTATATTAAGCACACCTTTCTTCCTGTTTGTGCCGATGATAGCTTTTGCGATCCCGGTCTTGTTGTTGCTCCTGTTTATGGTGATTTGTGCTGCGCTTCTGTGTGCTGTGAACATTCCCCTGTTGCGCGTTATTCCCCCCCCCCTTTTACATTACTCCCCTGTACACATATTGTCTCTCCAGTGTGTTTAGAGTGCTGTGTATTTGAGCTTCCGTTCTCCCTTGTCCGTGTCGTTTTGTGGAGTTTTGTCTTTATTTTCCCAGGCAGCCCCAAGAGTGTGGGAGAGAGGGAGTAAGATCAGGGTTCAGACAGGAGTTAAGCGGGTTTTACACGCTACGATATCGTCAATGAATTATCGTCGGGGTCACGGTGTTTGTGACACACATCCGGCATCATTAATGATATCGCAGTGTGTGACATTTATGTGCGACCTAAAACGATCGCAAAAGTGGCAAAAATAGTTTGCCGTGGAGAGGTCATCCTAAAACAAAAAATCGTTTTCTTCTAATTAGCGATCTTGTTCCTCGTTCCTGCGGCAGCAAACATCGCTGTGTGTGACACCGCAGGAGCGAGGAACATCTCCTTACCTGCCTTCACAGGCAATGCGGAAGGAAAGAGGTGGGCGGCATGTTTACGTCCCCATCATCTCCACCCCTCTGCTTCTATTGGACGGCTGCCATGTGACGTCGCTGTGACGCCGCATGACCCGCCCCCTTAGAAAGGAGGCGGATTGTTGGCCAGAGCGACGTCGCAGGACAGGTAAGTGCGTGTGATGGGGGTAAACGAGGTTGTGCGTGACGGGCAGCGATTTGCCCGTGTCACACAACCGACGGGGGCGGATACGATCGCTTGCAATCTCGCTAGCAAGATCGCAGCGTGTAAAGCCCGCTTTAGGGTTATGCTGGGGGCTCGAACCTGGTTACCATCAAACCTATTTTCGAGATAAGGAACAGCGTAGCGTAGGGTCACAAGTCTTAGGACCAGACTAGGAGCCCCTGTCCTGTCTCCATATACCCTGTGACAAGCAACTTTCCAAACTTTTTCTACCAATTTGTTCCTGCAACATGTCTGTAAGTCCTTTAATTTGCTGAGTGTTTTTAGAAAAACTGATACAAATCGATCATCATTTTAACAGTTCTCCGCTATCCTCCTCCCTCCTTTCACTGTTAGAGATAGCAACAAGGAGGTGGAGGGGGATGTACACTTCAATACAGCATGTAGAAAGTATCAATGGTCTCATGGAGGACAAAGAAAAAAGGCACAGAAAAGGAGGGGAATATATGAAAAGGAGGTAAGTGCAGGATAGAAGCTGTGCTGATACATGAGCTAATGAAGACAGCAACACCCTGGAGCTCGCATCCAGCCTCTATTACTGGGAGAGGCCCTCCCAAAAAAGAAAAATCTGAAACTCGCAACAGGCTGCAAACTGTACATCAGAGGGTCTGCAAATGAATGAAGGAATGAAGATTTCAGAATAAAACTCAATTTATAAATATAACCACTAACACATGTAAAGTTTAATTTTTCCATATCAGAAGTATTTATCACCAAGTATCAATAAAAGTCTATTTGAATATTACAGGGAATATAATCAAACACATTAAGGGGCCCTATAATAAAGTCCGAAAGAGGTGACGCCGACACAGTAGAACAGAGACACCCATCTGAGCCACATCCACCTCATGCAACCGTTTAGCGTCCTGGGCTCTTATATACTGTATTCTGGAATGATGTATATTATAAGGGCTCACTGGTGGTGGCCGCAGCTTATAGGCCCCAAAACTGGTGACAGGTTCCCTTTAAATCAGACATTAAGCACATGGGCCACAGGCTATAAAGAATTTTGTTTGTAAGAAAGCCAAGGGCTCCATTCTTTATGATATGATGTCCACTACTTTTACATTGATGGCTTATCCAATGGCATCAATGTCTGATTGGCTGGGGTCTGACACCCCGCACCTCCGCCAATCAGCTGTTCCTGGCAGTAGGAAATGGTGACTTCTGGACATGGTCTGTGAAACTGTTTTTGCCGCGGCTGAGTACTACACATCTGCCTCCAATTCAAGTCAACAGTAGACAGAGGTGCAGTACCCGGCTGCAGATGCTACCAGAAGATGGAGCAGCTCCAGAAATGAATATTTCTGGCTGCTTGCTGCCGCCGCTGGCACCGGATACAGCTGATCTGCGGGGGTGCAGGATGTTGGACCCTGACCGATCAGACATTGATGCCCTGATGATCCTATGGATCGGCTATCAATGATAAAGTAGTGGACAACCTCTTTAAGGCCCTGTGCGCACGCTGTGGATATACCGCGGCTTTTGCCGGGGATTTGCCGCGGATTTGCTGCAGAAAATGTGTCTAACATTGCTGCTGTCATTCCCCAGCAAATCCAAAGGGTTTTAAAAACATGCTGTACGCACACTGCGTTTTTTTATACCCACGGATTTACCCGCGGATTTTCCGTTGCAGAATTAATGAGCATGTCACTTCTTTTCTGCAGGTACCTGCGGTTTTTGAAATAGATAATGGTAAAAATCCGCAGGGACCAAACTGCAGAAAATCCGCGGTAAATCCACGGCAAACGGCGGCAAAACTGCATGCGGATTTCGTTGCGGTTTTGGTGCGTTTTTTTACCACGGGTGTGGGATTCTTTAAGAGGGTCCGGATTTTCTTTAAGAAAAAGGCACTTTCTAGTGCACACATGGCCTTAAGCATGACAAAGCAATAAGAGGCAAAAAACGCAGAATCAAAAATCTGATAAAACCGAATGTTATAAAACGCAATAAGGAAACACAAGTACCTAATATAAATAATAGGTGCAGAAATTCTGCAACATCAAAAGCTCATGGTGGGAACGTGGCCTAACTATTTTAAGAGAAAAGCAATCCTGCTTCACAGGCAAAAAGGTACAGCCCAAATCCTAATGTTAGTAACAATATAGCAAGGATTAAAATATAACAATCCTTGAATTTGCCCCGCCCCCCCCCATTTTCCAACTCTGCCCTCTTCCGCCTTTGGTTTTCCGGTGGTGTCTGATCTACTCTGGAGAAGTATCGGGTGAGATCCATCCATTTATTATTTATGCACTGCACTTTATGATCTGTCGGTTTTAGACAATTGATACTAACTATTTTAAGGCTGGAGCGGTGCCGTTCAGCAGATCTTCTACACAACCATGGGGGCCAGTACAGTAGTGATACAGACTTATTAATCCTATCCAAATTGTAGACATTGTAAACCTAGACAGTGTGAGGTGCTCACAATATATCACACTGGTTCATGCAGGATGCTTCTTTTTGATACAATTTGGTGCACATTCACATTTTGGGCCGTGCACCCGTAAGGCCTTGTGCGCACTGGGAAATGGAATTTTCTTCAGAAAATTCCGCATGCTCTCAAAGATTACCGCACCCGCGGTAAAAAACCGCGGGAAACCGCACCCGAAAACCACATGCGGTTTGCCGCGGTTTGCTGCGGTTTTACCGCGGTATTATTCGCGGTATTGCCGCGGTTTTGCCGCGTGCGGGTTGGGATGTGCTTTATTGCATTCAATGCAATAAACCACATTGAAAAAAAAAAAAGTCATTTAATTCTGAGATAGTAGATAGACAGAAGAATAGATAGAGGGATAGATAGATAGACAGACAGAGGGATAGATAGATAGATGACAGATCGCTGCATTTCCCACGGTCGGCAGTGAGTTCACATTACCGGCCGTGGGAAATGACCGGTAATTACCTCTGCTGTCTGCTGCTTTCATTCAGCGCTGTGTCTGTGACAGTCGCGGCTGGATGGAAGCAGCGCAGGACCTGTAGATTACGCCGGAGCGGTGGATTACGCCGGAGCTTTGGTGCGGGAGGGGTTAATAAAATGGTGAACGAGGCTTGTTTGTTTTATTTAAAATAAAGGATTTTTCGGTGTCAGTGTTTTTTTCACTTTACTTACGGGTTGATCATGTCAGCTGTCACATAGACGCTGCCATGATCAAGCCTGGAGTTAATGGCGGTGATCTGCCACCATTAACCCCTTGTATTACCTTGCTGCCACTACTACACGGTGGCAAGAAGAGCCGAGGACACGCCGGTACTGCCGCATAATGGATGCGACAGTGCCGGGGCAGCTGCGGCTGATATTCTCGGCTGCCGGAGGGGGAGTGAGGCGGGGGACATTAACCCTGCCCCTCTCCCTCCCCAGCCTGAGAATACCGGGCCGCCGCTGTGTGCTTACCTCGGCTGGACGGTAAATATACAGCGGAGCCCACGTTCTTTGTTTTCTATATTTCCGTTTTCTTTCTATGTGTCTGTGTCTATGTGTTCTATGTCTGTGATGTGTGATCTATGTCTGTGATGTCTGTGTGTCTGTGATGTGTGTGTTTACTCTCTGCACGGCTTCCTCTTCCTGTAATGACATCACTTCCCTGCAAACCGCAGACAGGCGATGTACATTACGCAGGAAAACGCAGTGAACCGCACAGAATTTGCTGCCTGCGTTATTCCCTGCGGGATTTCATGATTAACATTGGAGTCAATGGAGGGAAATCCCGCAGCGATGTGCGGAAAAGAAGTGACATGCACTTGTTTTTGCTGCGGGATTCCCGCAGCAAAACATGCAGCTGTCAAATTCCGCCCAGTGCGCACAGGATTTTTTTTCTCCATAGGATTTGCTGGTGAATCACTGCAGAGATGTTATGAACATTTTCTGCAGCGAAACATGCAGCAAATCCGCGGCAAAATCCGGTAAGTGCGCACATAGCCTAAATGTCCCTGTTAGGCTGCTTTCACACTACGTTTTTTTAACATGTGTCATGAACATTTTTTTAACGCAAAATGCAGTGCAAATGGGTTTTCATTTCAATACATTTGCAATGGACTCGCGTCAACATGCGCTCACATGCGTTTGCGTGCATTATAGTGAGGATCCAGCGACTTGCAGTTTTTTAACTTTTTTCAAAAACGCTACTTGTAGCGTTTTTGAGCTGCGTCCAAATACTGCAAATTGCTGGAGCCTGACTATACTGCACGCAAACGCATGTGAACGCTGACATGCTGATAGACAGGATCTTGCTTGCTCTACTGACCATGCCCAGAAACCAGCCTGGCGTGATCAGTCTTTCTCTCCCCCTCCCTCTCTCCCCCTCTCTCTCCCCCCCGCCTAAGAGCGGCAGACGCTCGTAACCAAAGTAAATATCGGGTAACCAAGCAAAGCGCTTCGCTTAGTTACCCAATGTTTACCTTGGTTATGTGTGCAGGGAGCAGGCAGCCCGGCTCCTAGCAGCTACGGACGCTTGTAACCAAGGTAAATATCGGGTATCCAAGCAAAGCACTTCGCTTAGTTAACCGATGTTTACCTTGGTTACCAGCGTCTGCAGCTGTCAGATGCTGGCTCCCAGTCTATCACGTTCAATTCCCCTCACTCCCGATCACATGACTTCAATGCCCGCACATAAACTTCAAGTGGCAGGATCCTGCAAAATAACACATGCGTTTTTCTTTGTAAAAACAGGATCCGCTTTTGCAGCAAAAAAACGTTCATGACGCATGTTAAAAAAACGTAGTGTGAAAGCAGCCTTAACTGAACTGCAAAAAGTGTCTGAAACACATAGATACCATAGGTCTAAAACTTGATGTGACATTATGCACTACATAAAGACAGCTTTTGGTGCATGTTTCATCGAGATGGAGATGTAAAATGGTAAACCTGCACCAATGTTTTCTTCCCCTAAAAAAAATGTATCTCCACACCTGAGTGGATCCCTTTAACAGTTTGTGTTCCTGCATGCTCTGGGCAGCTAAAATTCAGGGGGTATATGCCTGAAATATACTCTGTATGTGATTTGTAGCTATGCTTCCCATTCTTCAGTGGAAAAACCTTCAACATCAGATGTGAAACTTGCACCTTGTCAAGCACAGCTGCAACAAAATTTGTTCATCAGAACTTTGAGGATTTCGAGGGAGTGTGGGGGAATCTTTATTCAAATAAACCATTTTTTTCATGTCTTTTGTATGTATGTTTTCATTCTACACTTGTCGGGTTAGTAATGGGGGTGTCTGTTAGCACTTCTCCATTACTAACCCCTGGGCTTGATGTCAGCTGTCAATTTACAGCTGACATCAACCCTCAAAATATTACCCTTATTACCACTGCAAAGAGAGCAATCTAGAAGAGCTGAGTAATGTGCCAAAATTGTCTCATCTATTAGATGCACCACTTCTGGGGAAGCTGCAGCCTGTCATTTTTAGGCTGGGAAGGGCTCAATAACCATGGACCTTCCCAGCCTGATATTACCAGCCCCCAGCTGTCTGTTTTACCTGCTCTGGTTATTAAAAATAGGTGGGAGCCCATGTCTTTTATTTTATTAATTGATTTTGTTCACCTCAGCGTACAGACATCATCCCCATCCAATACAACTTGTTGATTAGCTCCGCTGCATCATTTCAAGAAACTTTATTAACAAACGAACAGTACCAGAACTCCAAACTCGAGCATTTTTTTAAAGTCTGTGTTTAAGTTCGAGCTCTAGACACCGGGCGTATGGTACAAACCCCAAACTTTACAACAAAAAAGAGACAGTGCATCTGTCTTTTTTTTTGTTATTATATGTCATGTTCAGTTTTGCACCTGTTCAGACTACATTTTGGGAGTGCCATCAGTCTTTTTGTCTAGATCAGTGATGCCGAACCTATGGCACGCGTGCCAGACAGGGCACGCAGAGCCCTTTGTGTTGGCACGTGCGCTGTCGCCACACTGAGCCACTTTGATATGCTGGTGTGATCGCGCCAGCAGATCAAGGTGGTGTTTAGCAGAGGAGACATTTCTCCTCGCTCTGACACGCCTCCTCTCCTGGGCTGCAGGCCTGTTGCCTAGGAGACGGAGGAGCGTCAGTAGGCGGCGCCGGGGTCTTGTGGACTGGTCGCGCGGGAACTGAAGTGACTGAGGACGCAGCAGCAGAGTGGGGGCTAGAAGGTGAGTTTTCTTTCTTTTTTTTTTTTTTTAAGCTGTGTGCGTGGCTGTGCCAAAGTGTGGGGGGACAGAGCCAGCACGGGGGAAACATGGGGAGCACGGGGGACAGAGCCAGCACGGGGAGAACATGGAGCGCACGGGGGAAACATGGGGAGCACCGGGGACAGAGCCAGCATGGGGGGAACATGGAGCGCCCGGGGGAAACATGGGGAGCACGGGGGACAGAGCCAGCATGGGGGGAACATGGAGCGCACGGGGGACAGAGCCAGCACGGGGGAAACATGGGGAGCACGGGGGACAGAGCCAGAATGGGGGGAACATGGAGCGCACGGGGGACAGAGCCAGCACGGGGGAAACATGGGGAGCACGGGGGACAGAGCCAGCATGGGGGGGAACATGGAGCGCACGGGGGACAGAGCCAGCATGGGGGAAACATGGGGAGCATGGGGGACAGAGCCAGCATGGGGGGAACATGGAGCGCACGGGGGACAGAGCCAGCACGGGGTATACCGAGCACGGGGGAAACATGGGGAGCACGGGGGACAGAGCCAGCACGGGAGGGGAACATGGAGCGCACGGGGGAAACATGGGGAGCACGGGGGAAACATGGGGAGCACGGGGGACAGAGCCAGCACAGGGCAAACATGGGAGCACGGGGCAGAGCACGGGGCATATACAAACAGAGCACGGGGCAAACATGGGAGCACGGGGCATATACAAACAGAGCACAAGGCAAACAGAGCACAGGACATACAGAGCACGGGGCAAACATGGCTGCAAAGATGGGGGAAACGTGCAAAGAGGGAGAGAAATTTGCAAAGAGGGAGAGAAACGGCTGCAAAGATGGGGGAAACATGGCTGCAAAGATGAGGGAAACATGGCTGCAAAGATGGGGGAAACATGGCTGCAAGGATGGGGGAAACATGACTGCAAGGATGGGGGGTAAACATGACTGCAAGGATGGGGGGAAACAAGCCAGGATGGGGTACATTTAGCAGGAAGGGGTACATTTACCAGTATGGGGGATACATTTACCAGGATGGGGGGATACATTTACCAGAATGGGGGCAAACATGAAAGGATGGGGGGGAAACATGCCAGGATGGGGGTACATGAACATGCCAGGATGGGGAACATTTAGCAGGAATGGTGACATTTACCAGGATGGGGTACATTTACCAGGAAAGGGGACATTTACCAGGATAAGGGAACATGCCTGGATGAGGTACATATACCAGGATGGGGTCATTTAACAGCATGGGGGAACATTCCAGGATGGGATACATTTACAATGATGGGGTACATTTACCAGGATGGGGTACATTTACCAGGAATGGGGTACATTTACCAGGATGGGGCCATGATGTGGACAAATATACCAGAATGTAGGAAATATATATCAGGATGGGGGACATGTTTACCAGGAAGTGGCCAGGAAGGGGGACAGACCTACACAATGAAGGGGGGGGGCAGCAACTCGTACATCTTTATGGGATTTCAAGATGTTCAGACTTTGAAATGTAGATGTGGATTACAGGGTGACATCTGATTGTATTCTATGCTAAAATCTCTAATATGCTGCAATTTTTATTCCAGAAGGAATAATCCAACTGCTGTGTCTGGAAAGGGCAGGGGCTCAACTTCAATGTGTGGCAAGCATGCACGAGCGTGATGCCCCCTGCTGAAGAGAAGATGGCAAAGGTAAGGTTACAATCAATTATTTACATAATAGGATTGGTTGGCACTTCGGAAAAAAAAATGGGTTTAGGGCTACAGTTTGGGCACTCGGCCTGTAAAAGGTTCGCCATGATTGGTCTAGATTATGGACCCAAACTTTATAGTTGGGGTTCGCTCATCCCTACTCGTTACCTAATAGCAGGAGCCAAAATCCTGAGTCATTTAAAGGAAGCCTCCAGGAAATTCTTACACCATGTGTTATCCTAGCACAGGCCCTAAGTGGGCGGAGCATGACACAGACACTCCTTATTTTCTGCTTTCTTTTCCTGTGTTATGCTCCGCCCCCGTAGTTCCTGCACAATGTATAATCCAGTGCACAAGTTTTGCCTGGAGTGTTCCTTTAAATGAAGTGATGCAAAACATTATTACAGCATGTAATTGGTTAATTGGAATTAAAAGTAAATGTTTTGACTGCAGATTTTATAATGTTGCTTTAACGAGATAAGAATAGACTGGTATTATAAAATCAAGACAAAAAGGACAAGGTCACCAGGGCTGGAGTCCTGTAATGTGAGATCTCAAGGCTGGGCCTCACCATTGAGTGTAATGTGTATTTAACCCATTGTGATTCCATTTCTTTGCTGAGTCAATACAGAAGGAATCGTCTGTAGGTGCAGTAAGGAAGCTCGGGCTTACTTGGATGATATATTCATCAAAAATTGTGGTGTAGCTTATGCTAGAAATGTTACTCCAGTGCGGCCATCGCTGATAAGTTGCGCTGAATTCTTGCGGCGCGTCTCTAAAGGAATCAGGTGCATTTTACTCCTGTAAGCCTTTATTAAGACTAGCGTACGAGTTGCCATTCTTAATCAATTGGACCCCAAATGCCAGAATTTCAAAGTTGTTGCAGCTCCCTAAAAAATGCAATAATAAAAGGTCTATGGTATAAACAGAAGTGTCAGCTTGCCAAGCTGAAAAAAATATATCATGTGCAGAAAAATAAATATATATAAAATATATATGAGGTATTGGTTGATATTCTGGCCAGAAAACGGATGCCCACAACCCAACGTCAAGGGTCCTCATGCTTGTGGGTCAAAACCATCTATATATATAATTGCCTTATTCTGTCTGTCTGTCTGTCTGTCTTGCTCCAAAATTGTGTCACCGTGACATTGTGTCACCGTGACAGTGTCCTTACAGTGACAACCGTCGGATTGGCTGCTGGGCTCGGCCTGGCCCCGCCCCTCCACATGGATTGGCCGCTCGGCTCGGCCTGGCCCCGCCCCTTCACATGGATTAACCGTTTGGCCAGGCCCGCCCCTGCACTCGATGCCCGCTAGGCCACGCCCCCCGCACGCGATGCCCGCTAGGCCATGCCCCCCGCACGCAATGCCCACTAGGCCACGCCCCCTCACGCGTGATGCCCGCTAGGCCACGCCCCTCACACGCGATGCACGCTAGGCCACGCCCCCTCGCACGCGATGCCCGCTAGGCCACGCCCCCTCACACGCGATGCCCGCTAGGCCACGTCCCCTCACACGCTGCCCGCTAGGCCACGCCCCCTCACATTATGCCCGCTAGGCCACACACCCCTCACACTATGCTCGCTCGGCCACGCCTCCCGCACATGTTGGGCACCTCTACACCTCCCCCCAGGACAACTCCTCCCATTATACTCCTCTTTCCCCAGGACTACTCCTCCCATTATACTCCTATTATAATCCTCCTATTATACTCCTCTCTGAGGGGTTCGCAGCATGGGGGATGGAGCACGATGGGGAGTGCAGCATGGGGGATGGAGCACGATTGGGGGATGCAGCATGGGGGGTGGACCACGATGGGGGGTGCCCAGAATGGGGGGATGAAACGCAATGAGGGTGCGCAGAATGGGGGGATGAAACACGATGGGGGGTGCGTAGCGTGGGGGATGGAGCACGATGGGGGGTGCAGCATGGGGGATGAAACACGATGGGGGGTGCGCAGCATGGGGGATGGAGCACGATGGGGGGTGCAGCATGGGGGATGGAGCACGATGGGGTGCAGCATGGGGGATGGAGCACGATGGGGGGTGCAGCATGGGGAATGGAGCACGATGGGGGGTGCAGCATGGGGGATGGAGCACAATGGGGGGTGCCCAGAATGGGGGGATGAAATATGATGGGGGTGCGCAGCATGGGGGATGGAGCACGATGGGGAGTGCAGCATGGGGGATGGAGCACGAAGCAGGGTGCAGCATGGGGGATGGAGCACGATGGGGGGTGGACCACGATGGTGGTGCCCAGAATGGGAGGATGAAACATGATGGGGGGTGCCCAGAATGGGGGGATGAAACATGATGGGGGGTGCGCAGCATGGGGGATGGAGCACGATGGAGGGTGCAGCATGGGGGATGGAGCACGATGGAGGGTGCAGCATGGGGGATGGAGCACGATGGGGGATGCAGCATGGGGGATGGAGCACGATGGGGGGTGCAGCATGGGGGATGGAGCACGATCGGGGGTGCCCAGAATGGGGGGATGGAGCACGATGGGGGGTGCGCAGCATGGGGGATGGAGCACGATGGGGAGTACAGCATGGAGGATGGACCACGATGGGGGGTGCCCAGAATGGGGGGATGAAACACGATGGGGGGTGCGCAGCATGGGAGATGGAGCACGATGGGGATGCGCAGCATGGGGGATGGAGCACGATGGGGGGTGCGCAGCATGGGGGATGGAGCACGATGGGGGGTGCGCAGCATGGGGGATGGAGCACGATGGGGGATGCGCAGCATGGGGGAAGGAGCACGATGGGGGGTGCAGCGTGGGGGGTGGACCACGATGGGGGGTGCACACCTCCCCCCAAAACACACACACACACCGCCACACACGCACCGCAGGACACACCACACACACACTGGGAACCACAAACACTGCCCTACACAGACACCCACACACACACAGACAACGCCGCACACACACAACACACAAACACCGCGGCACACACAAATATATGCACATACTGCGCAACACACACACATTGCACAAAACATACCTCCCCCAAAACACACACACGCAACCCCCAAAACACACACACCCACACACACATGCCTACACACACACACCCACACAAACCATGCAACACAGCACCACACACACACAATGCTACAGACACACAGCGCTCCACAAACAATGCAACACACAACGCAACACACAAACAACACCGCTCTCACCCCCCGCCACACCCAGACAACACCCAGAACATTTACAGCGCCCTACACAAACACTTGGCAACTACACACAACAACATCTATATATATAGCAAAAATCATACATTAACTACACAATACGTAAATTCTAGAATACCCGATGCGTTAGAATCGGGCCACCTTCTAGTAGGAATATAATTTCCTCCACAAATTCAGCAATTACAGCAACAAGAGGGCAGCAGTTGTAACCTGCCCAGGCCAAAGGATCTAATACACTAAAGGCCGCTTTACACACAACGATCTCGTTAGCGATGTGACACGCCCAGATCGTTGTTACGATTTGCCGAGATCGCTTATAGGTAGTTTTGTAGCGGTCACATGTACACATCTCACAAACGACACTACATCGTTAAGCGATATATTGTTTGACCAAGGCGGTCGTGTGGATGTTGTTCGTCGTTTGCCGGGTGTCAAACGTAGCAATATGTGTGCTGCGTTCCAAACGATCAACAATAGTTTGAAACTGAACGACGTGTCAACGATCAACGATTTTCACCCTATTTGCGATCGTTCGGAGTCACACGCAACGACGTCACTAACCATGACAGAAGTGTGTCACGAAAACCGTGACCCCCGACGACATATCGTCAGATAAATCGTAGTGTGTAAAGCGTCCTTAACAGGATACAGCAAAGCCCCCAATACAGATGGAGGCATCACAGGTGCAAAACCCTAATGAAGCAACCACTCACACACTGCCACTCCATGGAGGGGGTGATTGCTTGGTGATAAAATTGCACAAAAATGGCTTGTATGGAGCACCGGTCACACATGTAGTTGCACAGTGTCGGCTTACAGCCTATTGATGATGACCATACTATCAGACTAGGCGGGCTACCCAGCACTATATAAGTGCACTATCCAGGAACAAAGACCCCAGTTTACAAGACCTACATATAGGGCCTGGCTGCACCCTGCATAAAAATAATGTGCAGTAAAATATATATGTATAATATATATGAGGTATTAGATATTTTATATATATATATATATATATATATATATATATATATATATATATATAATATATATATATATATAAAAATATATATATATATATATATATATATATATATATATATATATATACATATATATAAATATATACATATATATAGTACAGACCAAAAGTTTGGACACACCTTCTCATCTCTAGAACAACTGGCAAGAGGAGACTTTGTGCAGCAGGCCTTCATGATACAATAGCTGCTAGCAGAAGAGACTTGTTTGGGCTAAAGAGCACAAGGAATGGACATTAGACCAGTGGAAATCTGTGCTTTGGTCTGATGAGTCCAAATTTGAGATCTTTGGGTCCAACCACCGTGTCTTTGTAGAATAGGTGAACGGATGGACTCTACATGGCTGGTTCCCACCGTGAAGCATGGAGGAGGAGGTGTGATGGTGTGGGGGTGCTTTGCTGGTGACACTGTTGGGGATTTATTCAAAATTGAAGGCATACAGAACCAGCATGGCTACCAAAGCATCTTGCAGCGGCATGCTATTCCATCCGGTTTGCGTTTAGTTGGACCATCATTTATTTTCAACAGGACAATGACCCCAAACACACCTCCAGGCTGTGTAAGGGCTATTTGACTAAGAAGGAGAGTGATGGGGTGCTATGCCAGATGACCTGGTCTCCACAGTCACCAGACCTGAACCCAATCGAGATGGTTTGGGGTGAGCTGGACCACAGAGTGAAGGCAAAAGGGCCAACAAGTGCTAAGCATCTCTGGGAACTCCTTCAAGACTGTTGGAAAACCATTTCCGGTGACTACCTCTTGAAGCTCATCAAGAGAATGCCAAGAGTGTGCAAAGCAGTAATGAAAACAAAAGGTGGCTACTTGAAGAACCTAGAATATAAGACATATTTTCAGATGTTTCACTCTTGTTGAAGTATTTCATGCCACATGTTTTAATTCACAGTTTTGATGCCTTCAATGTGAATCTACAATTTTCGGAGTCCTGAAAATAAAGAAAACTCTTTGAATGAGAAGGTGTGTCCAAACTTTTGGTCTGTACTGTATATATATATTGTTGCTTTATATATATATATATATATATATATATATACTGTATATATATATATATATGTAAAAATAAATATATATATATATATATATATATATACATACAGTATGTATATATATACTGTATATATATGTAAAAATAAATATATATACATATATATATACAGTATGTATATATATATATATATATATATATATATAATATATATATCTATATATATAAAATCAACAATTTATATAAATATATATATATATATAATATATATATAATTTATACATATATTGTTGCTATATAGATATATATTTATTTTTACATATATATACAGTATATATATAATATATATGATATATATCTATATATATATATATAGATATATACAGTATATATCTATATATGTATATATATCAGTGTAGGGACCCACAAGCATGAGGACCCTTGACGTTGGGTTTGCAGGCATCCATACTCTGGCCAAAGTATGAACTAATACCACATATATATTTTACAAGCAAAAAACCCCACAAGCCTTAACACAGAAAAATAAAAAAGTTACAAGTCTCAGAATAAAGTGTCAAACGTCTTTATTCTGCCATCAAACTGCAACATTTCATCCTACTAGATGTCTTTTTCATGCTTAAAAAATACCTATAAGGCTATGTTCACACAGGGCATTTTGCAGTGTTTATAGCATGTTTTTTTTGCCTTGATTTTATGCAAATCCATGCTAATACCACGCTGCCTTCATAGTCCCAAAAAGCCTATACAGTATTTCAGAAATCTCATGCACACAAACACCTGCGGATTTTTCCTGTTTTGTCAGCCTCCTGCGTTTCTGCAGCATTTTTCCAAGAATGAGCAGGTCAACTCTTTTCAGCTTTTTTGCCATGAAAACCACCCACAGTTTAAAAAAAAAACGCTGCAAAAACGCCACAAAAAATACCACAAAAACCACAAATGACTCCCAGGAGACATCCTGCCACAAGATCAGGTTCTGGTCAGGAAAAAAAAAATGCTGCAAACACACCCGGTGTGAACATAGCTTTACACTATGTAAAACACAGACACGCGGATGACATAAGGATGTAACAAACGGACACACGGATGTCATAAGCATGTAACAGACGGACACACGGATGTCATATGGATGTAACAGGCGGACACACGGATGTCATATGGATGTAACAGACGGACACACGGATGTCATAAGGATGTAACAGACGGACACACGGATGTCATAAGGATGTAACAGGCGGACACACGGATGTCATAAGCATGTAACAGGCGGACACACGGATGTCATATGGATGTAACAGACGGACACACGGATGTCATAAGCATGTAACAGGCGGACACACGGATGTCATATGGATGTAACAGACGGACACACGGATGTCATAAGCATGTAACAGGCGGACACACGGATGTCATATGGATGTAACAGGCGGACACACGGATGTCATAAGCATGTAACAGGCGGACACACGGATGTCATATGGATGTAACAGACGGACACACGGATGTCATAAGGATGTAACAGACGGACACGCGGATGTCATAAGGATGTAACAGACGGACACACGGATGTCATATGGATGTAACAGGCGGACACACGGATGTCATAAGGATGTAACAGACGGACACACGGATGTCATAAGGATGTAACAGGCGGACACACGGGTGTCAAATGGATGTAACAGACGGACACACGGATGACATAAGGATGTAACAGACGGACACACGGATGTCATATGGATGTAACAGGCGGACACACGGATGTCATATGGATGTAACAGACGGACACACAGATGTCATAAGGATGTAACAGACGGACACACGGATGTCATATGGATGTAACAGACGGACACACGGATGTCATAAGCATGTAACAGATGGACACACGGATGTCATATGGATGTAACAGGCGGACACACAGATGTCATAAGGATGTAACAGACGGATACACGGATGTCATATGGATGTAACAGGCGGACACACGGATGTCATATGGATGTAACAGACGGACACACGGATGTCATAAGGATGTAACAGACGGACACACAGATGTCATATGGATGTAACAGGCGGACACACGGATGTCATAAGGTTGTAACAGACGGACACACGGATGTCATAAGGATGTAACAGGCGGACACACGGATGTCATATGGATGTAACAGACGGACACACGGATGTCATATCGATGTAACAGACGGACACACGGATGTCATAAGCATGTAATAGGCGGACACACGGATGTCATATGGATGTAACAGGCGGACACACGGATGTCATATGGATGTAACAGACGGACACACGGATGTCATAAGCATGTAACAGATGGACACACGGATGTCATATGGATGTAACAGGCGGACACACAGATGTCATAAGGATGTAACAGACGGATACACGGATGTCATATGGATGTAACAGGCGGACACACGGATGTCATATGGATGTAACAGACGGACACACGGATGTCATAAGGATGTAACAGACGGACACACGGATGTCATATGGATGTAACAGGCGGATACACGGATGTCATAAGGTTGTAACAGACGGACACACGGATGTCATAAGGATGTAACAGGCGGACACACGGATGTCATATGGATGTAACAGACGGACACACGGATGTCATAAGGATGTAACAGACGGACACGCGGATGTCATAAGGATGTAACAGGCGGACACACGGATGTCATATGGATGTAACAGACGGACACACGGATGTCATAAGGATGTAACAGACGGACACACGGATGTCATATGGATGTAACAGGCGGACACACGGATGTCATAAGGTTGTAACAGACGGACACACGGATGTCATAAGGATGTAACAGGCGGACACACGGATGTCATATGGATGTAACAGGCGGACACACGGATGTCATATGGATGTAACAGACGGACACACGGATGTCATAAGGATGTAACAGGCGGACACACGGATGTCATATGGATGTAACAGGCGGACACACGGATGTCATAAGGATGTAACAGATGGACACACGGATGTCATATGGATGTAACAGACGGACACACGCATGTCATATGGATGTAACAGACGGACACACGGATGTCATAAGGATGTAACAGACGGACACACGGATGTCATAAGGATGTAACAGACGGACACGCGGATGTCATAAGGATGTAACAGACGGACACACGGATGTCATATGGATGTAACATGCGGACACACGGATGTCATAAGGATGTAACAGACGGACACGCGGATGTCATAAGGATGTAACAGGCAGACACACGGATGTCATATGGATGTAACAGACGGACACACGGATGTCATAAGGATGTAACAGACGGACACACGGATGTCATAAGGATGTAACAGACGGACACACGGATGTCATATGGATGTAACAGGCAGACACACGGATGTCATATGGATGTAACAGACGGACACACGGATGTCATAAGGATGTAACAGACGGACACACGGATGTCATATGGATGTAACAGGCGGACACACGGATGTCATAAGGATGTAACAGGCGGACACACGGATGTCATAAGGATGTAACAGACGGACACGCGGATGTCATAAGGATGTAACAGGCGGACACACGGATGTCATAAGGATGTAACAGGCGGACACACGGATGTCATATGGATGTAACAGGCGGACACACGGAAGTCATAAGGATGTAACAGGCGGACACACGGATGTCATAAGGATGTAACAGGCGGACACACGGATGTCATAAGGATGTAACAGGCGGACACACAGATGTCATATGGATGTAACAGGCGGACACACGGAAGTCATAAGGATGTAACAGACGGACACACGGATGTCATAAGGATGTAACATGCGGACACACGGATGTCATAAGGATGTAACAGGCGGACACACGGATGTCATATGGATGTAACAGGCGGACACACGGATGTCATATGGATGTAACAGGCGGACACACGGATGTCATAAGGATGTAACAGGAGGACACACGGATGTCATAAGGATGTAACAGACGGACACGCGGATGTCATAAGGATGTAACAGGCGGACACACGGATGTCATATGGATGTAACAGACGGACACGCGGATGTCATAAGGATGTAACAGGCGGACACACGGATGTCATATGGATGTAACAGACGGACACGCGGATGTCATAAGGATGTAACAGGCGGACACACGGATGTCATATGGATGTAACAGACGGACACACGGATGTCATAAGGATGTAACAGACGGACACGCGGATGTCATAAGGATGTAACAGGCGGACACGCGGATGTCATAGGGATGTAACAGGCGGACACACGGATGTCATAGGGATGTAACAGACGGACACACGGATGTCATAGGGATGTAACAGGCGGACACACGGATGTCATAAGGATGTAACAGACGGACACGCGGATGTCATAAGGATGTAACAGACGGACACGCAGATGTCATATGGATGTAACAGGCGGACACACGGAAGTCATATGGATGTAACAGGCGGACACACGGAAGTCATAAGGATGTAACAGACGGACACACGGATGTCATAGGGATGTAACAGACGGACACGCGGATGTCATAGGGATGTAACAGGCGGACACACGGATGTCATAAGGATGTAACAGACGGACACGCGGATGTCATAAGGATGTAACAGACGGACACACGGAAGTCATAAGGATGTAACAGACGGACACACGGATGTCATATGGATGTAACAGGCGGACACACGGATGTCATAGGGATGTAACAGGCGGACACACGGATGTCATAAGGATGTAACAGACGGACACGCGGATGTCATAAGGATGTAACAGACGGACACACGGAAGTCATATGGATGTAACAGGCGGACACACGGAAGTCATAAGGATGTAACAGACGGACACACGGAAGTCATATGGATGTAACAGGCGGACACACGGATGTCATAAGGATGTAACAGACGGACACACGGAAGTCATAAGGATGTAACAGACGGACACACGGATGTCATAGGGATGTAACAGGCGGACACACGGATGTCATAAGGATGTAACAGACGGACACGCGGATGTCATAAGGATGTAACAGACGGACACGCAGATGTCATATGGATGTAACAGGCGGACACACGGAAGTCATATGGATGTAACAGGCGGACACACGGAAGTCATAAGGATGTAACAGACGGACACACGGATGTCATAGGGATGTAACAGACGGACACGCGGATGTCATAGGGATGTAACAGGCGGACACACGGATGTCATAAGGATGTAACAGGCGGACACGCGGATGTCATAAGGATGTAACAGACGGACACACGGAAGTCATAAGGATGTAACAGACGGACACACGGATGTCATATGGATGTAACAGGCGGACACACGGATGTCATAGGGATGTAACAGGCGGACACACGGATGTCATAAGGATGTAACAGACGGACACGCGGATGTCATAAGGATGTAACAGACGGACACACGGAAGTCATATGGATGTAACAGGCGGACACGCGGATGTCATAGGGATGTAACAGGCGGACACACGGAAGTCATAAGGATGTAACAGACGGACACACGGAAGTCATATGGATGTAACAGGCGGACACACGGATGTCATAAGGATGTAACAGACGGACACACGGAAGTCATAAGGATGTAACAGACGGACACACGGATGTTATAAGGATGTAACAGACGGACACACGGATGTCATAAGGATGTAACAGGCGGACACACGGAAGTCATAAGGATGTAACAGACGGACACACGGATGTTATAAGGATGTAACAGACGGACACACGGATGTCATAAGGATGTAACAGACGGACACACGGATGTCATAAGGATGTAACAGACGGACACACGGATGTCATATGGATGTAACAGGCGGACACACGGAAGTCATAAGGATGTAACAGACGGACACACGGATGTCATATGGATGTAACAGGCGGACACACGGAAGTCATAAGGATGTAACAGACGGACACACGGATGTTATAAGGATGTAACAGACGGACACACGGATGTCATAAGGATGTAACAGACGGACACACGGATGTCATAAGGATGTAACAGACGGACACACGGATGTCATATGGATGTAACAGGCGGACACACGGATGTCATAAGGATGTAACAGACGGACACACGGATGTCATATGGATGTAACAGACGGACACACGGATGTCATAAGGATGTAACAGACGGACACACGGATGTCATATGGATGTAACAGGCGGACACACGGATGTCATATGGATGTAACAGACGGACACACGGATGTCATAAGGATGTAACAGACGGACACACGGATGTCATATGGATGTAACAGGCGGACACATGGAAGTCATAAGGATGTAACAGACGGACACACGGATGTCATATGGATGTAACAGGCGGACACACGGAAGTCATAAGGATGTAACAGACGGACACACGGATGTTATAAGGATGTAACAGACGGACACACGGATGTCATAAGGATGGAAATTGTTCATTTTTTCATGTTGAAAATGGGCCATTTTTTTTCCTCTATACACAACCACGCTATGGTTTGTCTCTAGACTAGTCTGTAAAAGAAAGGTAAAATCTGATGATGATGAGGATGCGGAGCCGGACACAGGGTCGCCTCTGCAGTCTGTATTATTCCAGAGCGCACTGCTCACACTGCTACATACACTCCTCAGCAGTGCGCTGCCTCTCCAGCAGTGAAAGGGTTAGCTGTGAGCTCTCTGCCTGCGTTTTCCCACGGCTGCTCTGGACTCCACCTACACTCTGCATTGTGACGTCACCGGTCTCCAGTAGAACAGCGCACGGCCTGCCTGACAGGACAGGCTCCACCACGCCTGCGCAGCCCGGTCTGCGCTGCAGCAACTGAGGCAGCGCGTCACCGGGTCAGCTCTGCTGCAGATAAAGGCTCCGCAGTGTGCGCCGCTCACCCGAGCACGGCTCATACAGAGAATACACACATATATATATATATATATATATACACACACACAAAGCCAGAATGGGAGGGATAGAATGTGTAACATCCCCACACAATACACATTGGCTGATCCTGTTCGTCTCCATCACTGCGTATAATGTACACGTGTCATTACAGTGTATACTACGAGGGCCGCGCTCTGACTGTCATGAACACCATATTTCTCCCTAAATTCACTCTGACATTGCTTAATATATTGGTGACCCCACAGCTTCACACCATATAGGCTGTGAGCCCCGCGGGCAGGGTCCTCTCTCCTCCGGTGCCTGTCTGTGCCCTGTGTTGTTTATGATTATTGTACTTGTCCCTATTATGTATTCCCCTTTTCACATGTAAAGCGCCATGGAATAAATGGTGCTATAATAATAATAATGATGATGATGAACTTCTCAATACTGAACCCCACCATCCTGATGACAAGTCAAGTGACTGAGAGAAGGGTTGAAAATGAAGGATTAAAGGGAACCTGTCAGGTCACAAAAGCGTTATAACTAGGGATGATCGAATACCTCAAATATTCGGCTTCGCGAATATCCGCCGAATAGGTAGCCGCCATGCGAATATTCGATGCGCAATGTAAGTCTATGAGAAGCCCGAATAGTTCTGAATAGTTGTTATTTGGGTTTCTCATAGACTTATGTGGCGCCCTGGACAAGCCAGGGGCCACAGAGCACAACACCCACACACCCCACACTCCCAGCAGGCACACCAAAGCCAGAACACAAAACCCTTGTTGCCCTCCTCCAGGGGCTGATGATCACACCAGGGTGTGGGCCAGGCGGTTGGTCCCGCCCACCGAGGAGTTCACAGTCCTGGAGGCGGGAAAAGCAGTTAGTTTAGCTCAGGCAGAGCTAGTCTAGTTTTGACAGCAAAAGTGGAAGGAGGAAAAGTGTTGAGAGAGGAGAAAAGTGACAGCTAAGCAGCCTGAAGTTGGTCCTGGTGTGTGGCCCGGACAGATCAGCAAGGTTGGCAGACGGTGGTGACCGTCTGCAGGAGTGACCGATTGGAGTCTACCGTAAGGACCGTGGACGGGCGGTGGCCCGGCGGTACCGGACCGGTACACAAAGAGAAGTCAGCACCATCTGGCAGGGGCTTACGGACCCCGGCAAGGCTAGGAGTTGCCGTGAATTTGCCGAATCCGTTAGTGAAGGGGACCTCCTGGGTTTCCAAACAGTCAAGTCCCGACAGAAGGCAACAGTCCAACCGAGTGAGAGAGACACCGCCACCGCCAAGGCAACCGTTTCTCAGGGCCAGCGCCTGCGGGCAAAAGGGGCTCCTCCGGCCCATATCCAAGCCGGGGAGCGGGTTACCGGTGGGAACCCATTGGAACCGTACAGACATCTTAGGTGCAGGGAAAGGCAGTTGCCACCAACCTGCCGGGAGCAACAACACCGCAGCCGTCTGTGGGACCCGTCCATCCAGCCGTGTGTTTTACCGAGAACTGTGTCTTCATCATTGGGCTGAGTGAGTACCACCGTGCCATGCGGCACAGCGCTGCCCCCGCGACCCTGTACCTCCCCAGGCCCCGTAACCTGCCTGCCATCCATCCCTACCCCATCACCGGGCCCCGGGACAACCAACTACCCTACCCACGGAGGGGAGAACTAACAACAAAGCTGCTCCCAGTCACCGCTCCCGGGATCCCCGTCTAGAGCAGCGGTGGTGTCACCAAAATCACCACAACCGTGGGTGGCGTCATGGACAATATCCATAATCAAAACCCCCACAACCAATCACCCCCCTTTTCACTCACGGGCGAGGAGTGCCGCTTGAGTCCCCGGGATCCGGCCCACCGCTCGAGCCACCACCGAGCAGCAGCAGCAGCGGCAGCCGGACCCGAGCAGTGGGAGAGCGCAGCGTCCCCTCCTCCGCCCGCACCAATTACATTGCACATCGAATATTCGTGAATAGTCGAATAGCAGCGACCTATTCGGCAAATATTCGCGAAGCCGAATATTTGAAGTATTCGATCATCCCTAGTTATAACCTACAAGCAGGAGCCTGTGTGAGCTAGTAACCCCTTCCTTGTAATATTGTGTAATATGAAAGTAATAAAATACATTTTATTACTTACATATTCCCTATGTAAATAGCATAGGTCTCTAGCCCCACGGGCGTTGCATCGCCCTGTGGGCGTGATACCATGGATTTACATGAGCGACGTCACGTCAGCTCTTGCAGAATCTTGCGCGTGTGCGCTTACCATTCTCGCCGCCCCCTCATCCTGATGTTTGCTGGTCGGCTTATGACGCGTACTGCGCATGAAAGGAACCGCAGGAGTCTTCTGAGCATGCGCAGTGTTCAGCAGAAGCCGACACGCAAACACCAGCATGAGGCGACGAGAATGGTACGCACGCGAGATTCTGCAGGAGCTGACATGACGTCGCTCATGTAAATCCATGGTATCACATGTATGTAATCATACATATCACATGCACAGGATAATGTCAGATATAATAAATAAGGCTGCGTTCCCACGATGAGAATTTGGTTAGGTTTTTATTATGAATATTATGACTCCAGTAAAATAGTAGTAGTCGAGTAAATTGCCCAGGAGTCACAGTGAACAACATACATATATTGGGTGGTTGAGCTGTATCAACAAACCTGATATTACTGCCTCCAGAAGTCACCTAATTAGTAAACTGAATTCACCTGTGTGTAATTTATTCTCAGTATAACTACAGTTTTACTGAGTTGTACTGAAGACCTCAGAGGGTTGTGTGAGAACATTGGGATCAAACAGCATCAGGAAAACCAAGGAACACAACAGACAGGTCAGGGATAAAGTTGTAGAGCAGAGTAAAGCAGGGTTGGGTTATAAAAAAAAGTAGCTAAAGCTCTGAACACCTCACAGAGCACTGTACAATGCATCATCCAAAAATGGAAGGCATATGGCACAACCATAGACCTACCAAGACATGGCCGTCCACCTAAACTGACATCCCAAGCATAAGAATGGGCAAAAATTTGCACCAGTAATTGCTGCAAAACGTGGTCGGACAAAGTATTGACCGAGGGCTGAATACAAATACACGTCACAAGCTTCATATTTATATGGTTAAAACATTTAGAAAATCACGTATCGTTTCCTTTACACATCACAAATACTTGTTACTTTGTGCGGTTATATCACATAAAATCCTGATAAAATGCATGTAAAGTGAAAAAATGCAGAAAAGTTCAGAAGGTATGAATACTTTTTCAAGGCACTGTAGATTGATTAATAGAAATCACGCATGCAAAATATAATGATGTATAATAAATGATATGCATGTGCAGCATAATAAAAAAATAGTAAAAATCTATATTATGTGTATAATATATATGTGAGTATACATAATATACATGTATAGAATCCTATATAATAAACACGTGCATGATAGTATAACAGACACATTATAGTATAGTATATACTGTACATAATAATACATCATACACATATACAGGATAGTATATACATAATAAATAGTACATCATACACATGTAGAGGATAGTATATACATAATAAATAGTACATCATACACATGTAGAGGATACTATATACATAATAGTACATCATACACATGTACAGGATAGTATATACATAATAAATAGTACATCATACACATGTAGAGGATAGTATATACATAATAGTACATCATACACATGTACAGTATAGTATATACATAATAGTACATCATACACATGTAGAGGATAGTATATACATAATAGTACATCATACACATGTAGAGGATAGTATATACATAATAGTACATCATACACATGTAGAGGATAGTATATACATAATAGTACATCATACACATGTAGAGGATAGTATATACATAATAGTACATCATACACATGTAGAGGATAGTATATACCTAATAGTACATCATACACATGTACAGGATAGTATATACATAATAGTACATCATACACATGTAGAGGATAGTATATACATAATAGTACATCATACACATGTACAGGATAGTATATACATAATAAATAGTACATCATACACATGTAGAGGATAGTATATACATAATAGTACATCATACACATGTACAGGATAGTATATACATAATAGTACATCATACACATGTAGAGGATAGTATATACATAATAGTACATCATACACATGTACAGGATAGTATATACATAATAATACATCATACACATGTACAGGATAGTATATACATAATAATACATCATACACATGTAGAGGATAGTATATACATAATAGTACATCATACACATGTAGAGGATAGTATATACATAATAGTACATCATACACATGTAGAGGATAGTATATACATAATAATACATCATACACATGTACAGGATAGTATATACATAATAATACATCATACACATGTAGAGGATAGTATATACATAATAGTACATCATACACATGTACAGGATAGTATATACATAATAGTACATCATACACATGTAGAGGATAGTATATACATAATAGTACATCATACACATGTACAGGATAGTATATACATAATAATACATCATACACATGTACAGGATAGTATATACATAATAATACATCATACACATGTAGAGGATAGTATATACATAATAGTACATCATACACATGTAGAGGATAGTATATACATAATAGTACATCATACACATGTACAGGATAGTATATACATAATAATACATCATACACATGTACAGGATAGTATATACATAATAATACATCATACACATGTAGAGGATAGTATATACATAATAGTACATCATACACATGTAGAGGATAGTATATACATAATAGTACATCATACACATGTACAGGATAGTATATACATAATAGTACATCATACACATGTAGAGGATAGTATATACATAATAGTACATCATACACATGTAGAGGATAGTATATACATAATAGTACATCATACAAATGTAGAGGATAGTATATACATAATAGTACATCATACACATGTAGAGGATAGTATATACATAATAAATAGTACATCATACACATGTAGAGGATAGTATATACATAATAAATAGTACATCATACACATGTAGAGGATAGTATATACATAATAGTACATCATACACATGTAGAGGATAGTATATACATAATAAATAGTACATCATACACATGTAGAGGATAGTATATACATAATAGTACATCATACACATGTAGAGGATAGTATATACATAATAGTACATCATACACATGTACAGTATAGTATATACATAATAGTACATCATACACATGTACAGTATAGTATATACATAATAGTACATCATACACATGTACAGGATAGTATATACATAATAATACATCATACACATGTACAGGATAGTATATACATAATAAATAGTACATCATACACATGTAGAGGATAGTATATACATAATAGTACATCATACACATGTAGAGGATAGTATATACATAATAGTACATCATACACATGTACAGTATAGTATATACATAATAGTACATCATACACATGTACAGTATAGTATATACATAATAGTACATCATACACATGTACAGGATAGTATATACATAATAATACATCATACACATGTACAGGATAGTATATACATAATAAATAGTACATCATACACATGTAGAGGATAGTATATACATAATAGTACATCATACACATGTACAGGATAGTATATACATAATAATACATCATACACATGTACAGTATAGTATACACATAATAATGCATCATACATTGTACAGTATAGTATATACATAATAAATAGTACATCATACACATGTAGAGGATAGTATATACATAATAGTACATCATACACATGTACAGGATAGTATATACATAATAATACATCATACACATGTACAGTATAGTATACACATAATAATGCATCATACATTGTACAGTATAGTATATACAGTGCCTTGCGAACGTATTCAGCCTCCTTGAATTTTTCAACCTTTTCCCACATTTCAGGCTTCAAACATAAAAATAAAAAAAAATAATGTTCTGGTGAAGAATCAACAACAAGTGGACACAATTATGAAGTTGAACGAAATGTATTGCTTATTTTAAACTTTTATTAAAAAATAATAAACTGAAAATTGGGGCGTGCAATATTATTCATCCGCTTTAAGTTATTACTTTGCAGCGCCACCTTTCCCTGCGATTACAGCTGCAAGTCGCTTGGGGTATGTGTCTATCAGTTTTGCACATCGAGAGACTGAAATTCTTGCCCATTCTTCCTTTGCAAACAGCTGGAGCTGAGTGAGGTTGGATGGAGAGCGTTTGTGAACAGCAGTTTTCAGCTCTTTCCACAGATTCTCAATTGGTTTCAGGTCTGGACTGTGACTTGGCCATTCTAACACCTGGATACATTTATTTGTGAGCCATTCCATTGTAGATTTTGCTTTGTTTTTGGATCATTTTCTTGTTGGAAGACAAATCTCCGTCCCAGTCTCAGGTCTTTTGCAGACTCCAACAGGTTTTCTTCAAGAATGGTCCTGTATTTGGCTCCATCCATCTTCCCATAAATTTTAACCATCTTCCCTGTCCCTGCTGAAGAAAAGCAGGCCCAAACCATGATGCTGCCACCACCATGTTTGACAGTGGGGATGGTGTGTTCAGGGGTATGGCATTGTGCCCAAAGAGTTTGATTATGGTTTCATCTGACCAGAGCACCTTCTTCCACATGTTTGGTGTCTCCCAGGTGGTTTGTGGCAAACTTTAAACAACACTTTTTATGGATATCTTTGAGATATGGCTTCCTCCTTGCCACTCTTCCATAAAGGCCAGATTAGTGCAGTCTACGACTGATTGTTGTCCTATGGACAGACTCTCCCACCTCAGCTGTAGATCTCTGCAGTTCATCCAGAGTGATCATGGGCCTCTTGGCTGCATCTCTGATCAGTCTTCTCCTTGCTTGAGATGAAAGTTTGGATGGCAGCCAGGTCTTGGTAGATTTGCAGTGGTATGATACTCCTTCCATTTCAATATGATTGCTTGCACAGTGCTTCTTGGGATGTTTAAAGTTGTGGAAATCTTTTTATAACCAAATCCGGCTTTAAACTTCTCCACAACAGTATCACGGTCCTGTCTGTTGTGTTCCTTGGTCTTCATGATGCTATCTGTGCTTTAAACAGAACACTGAGACTATCACAGAGCAGGGGCATTTATACAGAGACTTCATTACACACAGTTGGTATATTGTATGTACTATATCTGATAATATCCTGTACACATGATGTGTATTATTACATATATCATATTATAAACTATATATCGGACACTATCCTGTACATGTGATGTGTATTATTACATACACCTTATATACTATATATTATATACACCTGATATACTGTATCTGACACTATCCTGTACACGTGAGCTGTATTATTACATACATCCTATATACTATATCTGACACTATCCTGTACACGTGATGTGTATTATTACATACACCTTATATACTATATATTATTACATAGAGCTTATATACTATATCTGAGACTATCCTGTATGTGTTAGGTGTATTTATTATATATCTAATATACTATGTCTGACACTATCCTGTACACGTGACATGTATATTACATATACATTATATACTATATATTATTACATACACCTTATATGCTATATATGTTACTATCCTGTACACGTGAGTTGTATTATTACATACATCGTATATACTATATCTGACGCTATTCTGTATGTGTGATGTGTATTATTATATACACCTCATATACTATATATTATTACATACATCTTATATATCTTATATATTATATCTGACACTATCCTGTATGTGACATATATTATTACATACACCCTATATTATTACATACACCCAATATACTGTATCTGACACTATCCAGTATGTGACGTGTATTGTTACATATCCCTTGTATACTATATATTATTACATACACCTTATATACTGTAACTGACACATACACGTGACATTACATGTTCCCTATATCTGGTCCCTCTGAGCCACTCGCCCTCTCCCTCTGAACACACATCCTGGGGGTCCTGCAGGTGTGACATATGGGGGTCTCGGTAACCCCTTCCCTGCCAGCCCTTCCTCCTTGCCTTCTCCCCCTGCACACACACTGGGGGTCCTGCAGGTGTGACATACGGGGTTCCCGGCAACCCCTTCCCTGCCGGCCCATCCTCCCTGCGCACACACACTGGGGGTCCTGCAGGTGTGACATGCGGGGGTCCCGGTAACCCCTTCCCTGCCGGCCCTTCCTCCCTGCGCCCACACACTGGGGGTCCTGCAGGTGTGACATGCGGGGGTCCCGGTAACCTCTTCCCTGCCGGCCCTCTCCCCTTGCGCACACACACTGGGGGTCCTGCAGGTGTGACATGCGGGGGTCCCGGTAACCCCTTCCCTGCCAGCCCTCTCCCCTTGCGCACACACACTGGGGGTCCTGCAGGTGTGACATGCGGGGGTCCCGGTAACCCCTTCCCTGCCGGCCCTCTCCCCTTGCGCACACACACTGGGGGTCCTGCAGGTGTGACTTGCGGGGGTCCCGGTAACCCCTTCCCTGCCGGCCCTCTCCCCTTGCGCACACACACTGGGGGTCCTGTATGTGTGACATACGGGGGTCCCGGTAACCCCTTCCCTGCCGGCCCTTCCTCCCTGCGCACACACACTGGGGGTCCTGCAGGTGTGACATGCGGGGGTCCCGGTAACCCCTTCCCTGCCGGCCCTCTCCCCTTGCGCGCACACACACTGGGGGTCCTGCAGGTGTGACATGCGGGGGTCCCGGTAACCCCTTCCCTGCCGGCCCTTCCTCCCTGCGCACACACACTGGGGGTCCTGCAGGTGTGACATGCGGGGGTCCCGGTAACCCCTTCCCTGCCGGCCCTCTCCCCTTGCGCGCACACACACTGGGGGTCCTGCAGGTGTGACATGCGGGGGTCCCGGTAACCCCTTCCCTGCCGGCCCTTCCTCCCTTGCGCACACACACTGGGGGTCCTGCAGGTGTGACATGCGGGGGTCCCGGTAACCCCTTCCCTGCCGGCCCTCTCCCATTGCGTGCACACACTGGGGGTCCTGCAGGTGTGACATGCGGGGGTCCCGGTAACCCCTTCCCTGCCGGCCCTCTCCCCTTGCGCACACACACTGGGGGTCCTGCAGGTGTGACATGCGGGGGTCCCGGTAACCCCTTCCCTGCCGGCCCTCTCCCCTTGCGCACACACACTGGGGGTCCTGCAGGTGTGACTTGCGGGGGTCCCGGTAACCCCTTCCCTGCCGGCCCTTCCTCCCTTGCGCACACACACTGGGGGTCCTGCAGGTGTGACATGCGGGGGTCCCGGTAACCCCTTCCCTGCCGGCCCTTCCTCCCTGCGCACACACACTGGGGGTCCTGCAGATGTGACATGCGGGGGTCCCGGTAACCCCTTCCCTGCTGGCCCTTCCTCCCTGCGCACACACACTGGGGGTCCTGCAGGTGTGACATGCGGGGGTCCCGGTAACCCCTTCCCTGCTGGCCCTTCCTCCCTGTGCGCACACACTGGGGGTCCTGCAGGTGTGACATGCGGGGGTCCCGGTAAGCCTCCCTCCTCGCCCAGCCCCCAGCACAGTGAAGTGTCAGTGGAGCAGGATGTCCCTGTACATAGTAATGAGGCCGTCACACTGACGTCTCTTCCTGCCTTTATAATGCAGCTCTGCAGTCGGTGAGCCGGCATAAGCAGGAGAGGAGGGGGGAGGTACGGGAGCCAGGGCAGCGCCGTGCTACATGTGCCCCCAGTCCTGAGCACAGTGACATAAGCCCCCGCACGGCCGGCTCCTCCATGCCGGCTCTTCTGTGCCCTCTGTAGCAGACGCTGCCTGTAGTAACACTGTCCGCTGCCGTCTGTCTATTCTTAGCGCCGTGCACAGCCGTGTGATGGGGGATTACGGGTTCGGGTTACTGCAGACGGCCGGGAGCGGGGCCGGCAGCGGAGGGGGCGCCGGCTTGTTCGGAGGGGGCGCGTTCAGGAGCAGCCCGCAGTTCCCGTCGGCGGCCGGCAGCGCCCTGTTCTTGCCCGGTTACCCGCAGGTGATGCAGGATGAGCTGCTGCTGGGGGTGAGCTGCGCCCCTGGCAAGCACAGCAAGAGCGGGGGGCATCAGCAGGGGTCCCCGCCGGCCCTGCAGCTGGGGCACAAGAGGAAGGACTTCAGCCCCCAGGAGAGCTCCGCGGCGTTCAGGGAGGAGCTGAAGAAGCCTGGGGAGGTTAATCATCGCCAGGGATCTCCCAAAGCGGAGGATCTGGGTGTGGAGGCTCCTGACAAGCTGCTGCCAGCCTCCCCGTCCTCCTCGTCCTCCTCCAGCTCCTGCTCTGCAGAGGAGGACACCCATGTGCCAGGATCGCCTCCATCTCTGGGCGCCCATCAGCTGCCAGGCAAGAACAAGCTGCAGATGGACGGACAGGGTGGGCACCTACTGAGCGGGGGCACCACCCTGCTGGGCAGCCCCTTCCCCGGATCCCCGGACCTGGCCGGCACGCAGAGCCCCGGAGGACCCGGCTCGTCTCCCTCCCTGCCCGGGTTTGGTACCCCCTGGTCTGTGCAGACCTCCTCCCCTCCACCGGCTCCAGCATCCCAGCTCCCCCAGCAGCCGCCATCTGCGCCCCACCCTGCTGGGCACAACCTGAACGCCCTGCACAGCCCGGAGCCGGACAGCTTCTACCCTGGCATCCCCTCCTCCATCAACCCGGCCTTCTTCCACAGCTTCTCCCCGGTGTCTGCCAACCCGTGCCCCGGCATGAACGTGCCCGGATTCAGCAGCCCCTTCTCGGCTCAGATCAGCATCTCCCAGCAGCAGAGCAGGAGGTCCCCTGTGAGCCCCCAGATGAACCCCCAGCACCACCAGGCTGCAGCCTTCCTCCAGCAGAGGAACAACTACAACCACCACCAGGTAACAGCAGCTACAGCCCCCTTCTGCTTTGTTCCCATGGGATCCCCCATTATATTGTATGATCTGTCTGTGTATGGCCAGTACGGGTCCAATCTGCTTCATCTGGGGCCATCTTTAACCCTTAAATGCTCGTGTATTCTCTTTCCTATAGTCCATTGTGCTGATAGGCACCATTTCTACTGACGTGACATTTTCTCTTTCCTATAGCCCAGTGTACCAATGGGTACGATTCCTACTGACGTGCTATTTTCCCCTTCCTATTATAGTCCATTGTGCTGGTGTTCACCATTCCTACTGATGTGCCATATTTTCCTTTCCTATAGTCCATTGTACCAGTGGGCACCATTCCTACTGACGTGCCATTTTCCCCTTCCTATAGTCCATTAAACCAATGGGCACCATTCCTACTGATGTGCCCTTTTCTTTCCTATAGTCCATTGTACCAGTGGGCACCATTCCTACTGACGTGCCATTTTCCCCTTCCTATAGCCAATTGTACCAATGGGCACCATTCCTACTGACATGCCATTTTCCCTTCCTATAGTCCATTGTACCAGTGGGCACCATTCCTACTGACGTGCCATTTTTCCCTTCCTATAGCCCATTGTACCTGTGGGCACCATTCCTACTGACATGCCATTTTCCCTTCCTATAGTCCATTGTACCAGTGGGCACCATTCCTACTGACGTGCCATTTTTCTTTCCTATAGTCCATTGTGCCGGTGGTCACCATTCCTACTGACATCCCATTTTCTCTTTCCTATATTCCATTGTGCCGGTGGGCACCATTCCTACTGACATGCCATTTTCTCTTTCCTATATTCCATTGTGCCGGTGGGCACCATTCCTACTGACGTGCCATTTTTCTTTCCTATAGTCCATTGTGCCGGTGGGCACCATTCCTACTGACGTGCCATTTTCTCTTTCCTATACTCCATTGTGCCGGTGGTCACCATTCCTACTGACGTGCCATTTTCTCTTTCCTATATTCCATTGTGCCGGTGGGCACCATTCCTACTGACATGCCATTTTCTCTTTCCTATATTCCATTGTGCCGGTGGGCACCATTCCTACTGACATGCCATTTTCTCTTTCCTATAGTCCATTGTGCCGGTGGTCACCATTCCTACTGACGTGCCATTTTCTCTTTCCTATACTCCATTGTGCCGGTGGGCACCATTCCTATTGACGTGCCATTTTTCTTTCCTTTAGTCCATTGTGCCGGTGGGCACCATTCCTACTGACGTGCCATTTTCTCTTTCCTATAGTCCATTGTGCCGGTGGTCACCATTCCTACTGACGTGCCATTTTTCTTTCCTTTAGTCCATTGTGCTGGTGGTCACCATTCCTACTGGCATGCAGTTTTTTGCTCTCCTATATTCCATTGTTCCGGTGGGCACCATTCCTACTGACATGCCATTTTTTGCTTTCCTATTGTCCATTGTGCCCGTGGGCACCATTCCTACTGACGTGGCATTATACCAGAATGATGGGCGCCTTAGTGAGCATTTCCCCTCCTTCATATATAGCTGACACCTTGTTCCCAATGCAGAATTTGGGGCTGTCGTGTTCTCCCCCCTCCTCGGCCTCTTATCTGCACCGTGACATCTGTGTCTTATCTGAGAAGAAGTGGCAGCTTAGGATGGATCATGGGTATCTTAATATTTCCTTATTTAACCTGTGTGCCAAATACGTGGATGTAGCAGAGCTGGGTGGTGTTACATAGGACTGCAGGTGCACCTAGTCTAGTATGATAAGCAGCGACTCAGCTCTGCTACATGGGTGTCATATGTGCGCAGGCTTGTGTCTGTCATGGAGGCTGAATCTGGTGCACTAGGCCCTAATGACAATGCGGTACACTATTAGTGGTAGGACAGCCCTGCATCCACCATATGACCGCTAATATCGCCCTACGTTTCCCAGCCTGTGGTCTTTCATCAGAAAACATGAGATTCCTTTTTCCTCTCGTCTCGGGCTTTGCTGCCATTTTCTGTGTGCTCGGTGTATATATGGCGGGGCCATTCTGGATGTGTAGTAAATAGGATGCTTGTTCGGCTCATACAGGATGTGGCTTTTAGCCGCTGTGTGTTCTGCATGGTAAATATGTCGTATTGTCTGATTATTCAGTATCCTACCCAGTGCTGGCGTCCTGCTATACGGTGTGTGCGGTAATAAATCGTGTACAATGGACGCCACTTTATATACAGACATGGTCTCTTCTCTTGTAAGATTCATTTTCGCACCGGTTTATTTGGTAAGGTCAAATAGGAGAACGGCACAACGACCGTCCTTGTATCTGCAGTGCGTATACTTACCTCAGATGTAGCAGAGCTGTGTATATACACACAGGAGGGCCCCGCAGAGCGGGATGACAGCTCTGCTACATCTGTCACAGCTCTACTAATTAGTGTAAAGTGCCTCCATGACGTTCCTGGGTCAGGACTATGACTATTGTTCACACCCAGTAATGGGCTGACACATATCAGTCATGGCTGGATATTTATGTGCGGCCACTTATCCTGTGTAGGCCTCAGTGGAGGAAAAAATCCATTAGAGAAGTCAAATTGGCTCATGGACCCATCTGGCTGCATCTAGAGCCCATAAATACAGGAAAGATATCAAATAGATTGATAAATAGACGGGACAGATATTAGCTAGCCCGAGAAATGGAGGGATAGATAAAAAGAAATGCAGAGCTAGATAAAAAGATATAGATGAAATAGAAGGATGAAAGAGAAATGGATAGATAAGAGAGATGGCTGATAGAAAGATGGTAGATAAACGAAAAAGAAATGGGTAAAAGAGATTAATGATGGATGGATAGATAGAAAGATGGATTGATGGAAAGATGGTTGATAGAAAGATTGATGGATAGATAGAAATATGGTTGGGTACAAAGATGAAGGATGAAAGAGAAATGGATGGCTAGGTAAGAGAAATGGATGATGGAAAGATGATAGATAAATGAAAAAGAATTGGATAATAAGATAGATGGATGGATGGATAGATAAATGGCTGGATGGATAAATGGATGGATGGATAGATAAAAAGATGGATAGGTGGATGGATAGATAGATAAAAAATAGATAAAAGATAGAGAAATGGTTGGATGGATAGATAAAAAGATGGATGGATAGAAAGATAGATAAGTGAGAAAGATAAAATATATATAAATGAGAAATGGATGGATAGATAAAGATGGATGGATAGAAGGATGTATGGATAGATAGAAAGATAGATGGATAGATATAAAGATTAAAGATAGATAAACAAGAAATAGATTAAAGATAGATAAATGAGGGATGGATGGACAGATAAAAAAGCTGGATAGATGGATGGATAAATAGAAGGATGGATAGATGGAAAGATTAAAGATATATAGATAAACGAGGAATGGATAAAAGATGGATAAATGGATAGAAAGATAATTGATATAAGGATACATAGATAAATGAGAAATAGATGTATAGATAGGTATGATAGGATAGAGAGAGATAGATAGAAGACATAGATGGATAGTTGTGTGACGTCAGTGCAGATATTTATCTGGAGATGGATATGAGCTTCTGGTATCAGTATCAGACTTAGTTAGTTGCATGTGACGTATAGTAGGCATCCAGTATTTCTATGTATCTATGGTATATGTCATATACAACTAACCATCTATCTAGTGTATATATGTGTGTGTGTGTGTGTGTATATATATATATATATATATATATATATATATATAATATATATATATATATATATATATATATATATATATATATATATATATATATATATAATTTTATTCATTTATATAGCGTTAATTCCACAGCACTTTACATACATTGTCAACACTGTCCCCATTAGGGCTCAATCTAGAGTCCCTATCTGTATGTCTTTGGAGTGTGGGAGGAAACCCACGCTAACGAGGGGAGAACATACAAACTCCTTGCAGATGGTGTCCTTGGTGGGATGTGAACCCAGGATCCCAGCGCTGCAAGGCTATGTGCGCACAGTGCGTTTTTCGCGGCGTTTTTGCGCGTTTTTCGGGTGCGTTTTTGGCCTCAAAACTGCAGGACTTTGCTTCCCCAGCAAAGTCTATGAGTTTTCATTTTTGCTGTCCACACACATTGTTTTTTTTACCTGCGTTTTTGAGTTAAAAAAAAAAATGGACATGTCAGTTCTTTCCTGCGTTTTTCTGCGTTTTCCCCCCAAGACTGCAGTGCTAACCACTGAGCCACCGTGCCGCCCTGATCTATTGAAAAGATAAGACCCTTAGATAAGAGAAAATATGAGATTGATATTAGACAGATGAGGTCTAGTGTCTATTTCACATAAATCTGATCCCTGTATGTATTATATGGATATCACAGTGAGTGATGAATATATAAATATTATCTGGAGAGATGTGCGATTTCCTGGGTCCCCTCACTTGCCCTTTCTGGGGTATCTCTGCCCCCCGGGTCCTTCCCCCTCTTCGGCAGTGAGGCGCACGCTCTTCACGCTCTTTTGTCTGCGGCTCATTTATTAATAGATGTAGCTCTGATACCAGAGGGGATTTTGCAGGACATCAGAGCGGTGGATACAGTCCTCTCCAGTCCTCTCGTCAGCACAGGGATTAAACGGCATTCACAATCTGAAACTGAACAAGGCAGGGTAAAGCCTTTAATTCCCCAATTGTTTTCCTTTTTTTCCCCATGTTTTGCTGAGGTATATCTTACAGGGCAGAAAACCCGACATGACGATCTGCTGATGTACACACCATAATTGCTGGCTTGGAAATGTCCGCTTGTTTACTGCGGCCTGTGTCGCTGCAGTGGTTGGGGATGTAAGGGACATAGGACAGATTGTGGGAAAGATCTACGTCACCGAACCCATCAGAAGCACAGACTTTCCTGATACAGGCTGCAGAGCTGAATTATCTGGTATAATATATTGGGATTTTACAGATCAGTCATTTCAGATCTGCTTCATATTTGGCCCTAAAGGGAATGTACTACTGCTACTAATCCAGGAGGGGAAAAATGCCACTCCATACCAGAGCCATGGCTTCAGACAGTATCTATCTATCTATCTATCTATCTATCTATCTATCTATCTATCTATCTTCTGCCCATCTATCCTCTATGTATCCTCTGTCTATCTCTCTAACCATCCTCTATCCATTCTCTATTCATTTTCTGCCTATCTATCATCTGCCCATCTGTCCTCTATCTGTCCTCTATCTGTCCTCTATCGGTCCTCTATCTGTCCTCTATCGGTCCTCTATCTGTCCTCTATCGGTCCTCTATCTGTCCTCTATCGGTCCTCTATCGGTCCTCTATCTATCTATCCATCCTCTGTCTATTCTCAATTCATTTTCTGCCCATCTCTCTTGTGCCCAACTCTCCTGTGCCCATCTGTCCTCTCTTCATCCTCTGTCTGTCCTCTCTTCATCCTCTGTCTGTCCTCTCTTCATCCTCTGTCTGTCCTCTCTTCATCCTCTGTCTGTCCTCTCTTCATCCTCTGTCTGTCCTCTCTTCATCCTCTGTCTGTCCTCTCTTCATCCTCTGTCTGTCCTCTCTTCATCCTCTGTCTGTCCTCTCTTCATCCTCTGTCTGTCCTCTCTTCATCCTCTGTCTGTCCTCTCTTCATCCTCTGTCTGTCCTCTCTTCATCCTCTGCCTGTCCTCTCTTCATCCTCTGCCTGTCCTCTATCCATTCTCTGCCCCTCTTTCGTCTGCCCCTCTTTCGTCTGCCCCTCTTTCGTCTGCCCCTCTTTCGTCTGCCCCTCTTTCGTCTGCCCCTCTTTCGTCTGCCCCTCTTTCGTCTGCCCCTCTTTCGTCTGCCCCTCTTTCGTCTGCCCCTCTTTCGTCTGCCCCTCTTTCGTCTGCCCCTCTTTCGTCTGCCCCTCTTTCGTCTGCCCCTCTTTCGTCTGCCCCTCTTTCGTCTGCCCCTCTTTCTTATCATGTTACCCACAGATCCTCCATTGAGCTGAAGTCCAGGAAGCGATGAGAGCATCTATCCCCCTATCTATCCCCCTATCTATCCCCCTATCTATCCCCCTATCTATCCCCCTATCTATCCCCCTATCTATCCCCCTATCTATCCCCCTATCTATCCCCCTATCTATCCCCCTATCTATCCCCCTATCTATCCCCCTATCTATCCCCCTATCTATCCCCCTATCTATCCCCCTATCTATCCCCCTATCTATCTATCCCCCTATCTATCTATCCCCCTATCTATCTATCCCCCTATCTATCTATCCCCCTATCTATCTATCCCCCTATCTATCTATCCCCCTATCTATCTATCCCCCTATCTATCTATCCCCCTATCTATCTATCCCCCTATCTATCTATCCCCCTATCTATCTATCCCCCTATCTATCTATCCCCCTATCTATCTATCTATCTATCCCCCTATCTATCTATCTATCCCCCTATCTATCTATCCCCCTATCTATCTATCTATCTATCTATCTATCCCCCTATCTATCTATCTATCTATCTATCCCCCTATCTATCTATCTATCTATCTATCTATCCCCCTATCTATCTATCCCCCTATCTATCTATCCCCCTATCTATCTATCCCCCTATCTATCTATCCCCCTATCTATCTATCTATCTATCCCCCTATCTATCTATCCCCCTATCTATCTATCCCCCTATCTATCTATCTATCTATCCCCCTATCTATCTATCTATCTATCTATCTATCCCCCTATCTATCTATCTATCTATCCCCCTATCTATCTATCTATCTATCTATCCCCCTATCTATCTATCTATCTATCTATCCCCCTATCTATCTATCTATCTATCTATCCCCCTATCTATCTATCTATCCCCCTATCTATCTATCCCCCTATCTATCTATCTATCTATCCCCCTATCTATCTATCTATCTATCCCCCTATCTATCTATCTATCTATCCCCCTATCTATCTATCCCCCTATCTATCTATCCCCCTATCTATCTATCCCCCTATCTATCTATCCCCCTATCTATCTATCCCCCTATCTATCTATCCCCCTATCTATCTATCTATCTATCCCCCTATCTATCTATCTATCTATCCCCCTATCTATCTATCTATCTATCTATCCCCCTATCTATCTATCTATCTATCTATCTATCTATCCCCCTATCTATCTATCTATCTATCTATCCCCCTATCTATCTATCTATCTATCTATCCCCCTATCTATCTATCTATCTATCTATCTATCCCCCTATCTATCTATCTATCTATCTATCCCCCTATCTATCTATCTATCCCCCTATCTATCTATCCCCCTATCTATCTATCCCCCTATCTATCTATCCCCCTATCTATCTATCCCCCTATCTATCTATCCCCCTATCTATCTATCTATCTATCCCCCTATCTATCTATCTATCTATCTATCCCCCTATCTATCTATCTATCCCCCTATCTATCTATCCCCCTATCTATCTATCCCCCTATCTATCTATCCCCCTATCTATCTATCTATCTATCCCCCTATCTATCTATCTATCTATCCCCCTATCTATCTATCTATCTATCCCCCTATCTATCTATCTATCTATCTATCTATCTATCTATCTATCCCCCTATCTATCTATCTATCTATCTATCCCCCTATCTATCTATCTATCTATCAATCCCCCTATCTATCAATCCCCCTATCTATCTATCCCTCTATCTATCTATCCCCCTATCTATCTATCCCCCTATCTATCTATCCCCCTATCTATCTATCCCCCTATCTATCTATCCCCCTATCTATCTATCCCCCTATCTATCTATCCCCCTATCTATCTATCCCCCTATCTATCTATCCCCCTATCTATCTATCCCCCTATCTCTCCAGGCACATGCAGTTATGGGCCCATATAACAGAGCTATAGACACTCTTGACCACCATACAGGGCGTATAGGCCCTTACCAGTCTTTGACCACTACATTTCTGCTCCGTCCAGCATGGATCCGTAGTCCAGCCATGTACATGGACCCTCATGAATAGTTTAGCTGCGTCCATTCTTAATACTAATTAATACTTCTTCATTCTACCTTCTCTACTGGTGATCACCTCTGTCCATCTTTGTGTTTGATCATTGCTGCCACGATGTAAACCCTATGATCATACAGGCCGTTCTGGGGTCAGGGGTCAGCTTTCAGTGATGTGGTTACTGACTAGAAGGCAATAAAAGGGTTACTTCACTTTAGTTGTTGCTTATCAATGGCGGTGAATATACGCAGATAAGAGTTCACCTCCCCTATTAATAACCCTGGTATAGTGCAGTCTTTCCAGTCAATTTAGGGTTACTATATGGTCACATACCAATAATAAGTCGAAATATAATCCAGATGCACAGGATTGATCATTGAGTGGTCCTGGTGGGCAGAGTGTCTATAAGAAGGGTGTGACGGCACATCCTGCACAGTATCAGGGCTTGTCATGTGATGGGCTGGGACTCGTGTTTTCTATCCCTAGCACTTTGACTCATCGATGCTCTGCAGATCATTACGGTGCAGAGAGCTGGACCGACGGAGCTGGACTAAGGCTGCTTTCACACATCCGGTAGGTGCAGAGCCGGCCAGTCCGGCTCTAAAACCTATGCAACGGATGCGGTGAAAAAGCCGCATCCTTTGCATACGTTTTTTAAATGCGGCCCGTCCGGTTTTTGCCGCTTGCGGCATGCTACTGAGCATGCGCAGTGGCAAAAACCGCATGCGGCGGCCAGTGCGGTTTTTGCCTCATCGCGCCGCATGCGGCGTCCATAGGCATGCATTGAAAAAAGCGCCGCATTGGCCGGATGCGGCGCGATGCGTTTTTTTTTTTTTGCCGCACAAAAATCTGTGCCAGGCAACGTTCCATCCAGCCGCCGCATTGGCAAAATCTGCCGCATGCGGCAAAACCCGGACGGAACGCAAGCCCATGCGGCACAATACGGCACTAATTAAAGTCTATGCAGGAAAAATGCAACCGGCAGCTAAAAAAACCGTTTGCGTTTTTCCTGCAAAGTGCCGGATTGTGCCGCACAGGAAAAACCGGAGGTGTGAAAGCAGCCTAACCCTTTGCTTCACCTTCTGGTTTGCTGGTGTCCATTATTGAGACTGGCTAGATGAGATCTAGGGTGCCAAAAACCACCACCTATCAATACCAGGCCAGCGGTTTAACCTACGGATTTAGGGTCCCAGTTGAAATGAATGGGTACAATCCAAACCAAAAGCTGTGTTTTTGTAGCACAAATTGGCATGAAGAATGCACACTCAAAAAGCACAGCATGTGGATGAGATTAAATATAAGAGTTTGGCTACTGCTTGTTCTTGGTGGCCTATCCGTATCTGATCAGTGGAGGTCCCCTGCCGATCACCTGCTACAAGCACCGATCAGAACTAAAACTATTAACTATTAAAACTATTGTGGCCGCAGCCGGGTACTGCAGATCCATCCCCTAATTTAATAGAAGGTGAATCTGCAGTACTCGGCTGTGGCCGCTATAGAAATAACGGAGCTGCTGAGTACCAACAACATCCGAGAACTTCCATCTGCTGGTAACAGCTGACTGGTGGGGGTGCTGGGTGTCATGCCTCCACTGATCAGATATTCAAAGCCTTTACTATGGATAGGCTGTCAATAAAAAAGTAAATTCCTACATATAGAGGATTTATAACCCACCAATGCCAATACCATAAAAAGTACATGTACAACGCCGATGCACGTTTCGCCTGAGCTTCCTCTGGAGGGTTATCCCCCTGAGGAAGCGCACACGAAACTTGCATCAGGGTTGTACATGCGTATGATATCTACAAATACACTTTTATATGCATTTTTTTTTTTTTTTTTTTTTTTTTGCTCCTCATTGGTATTCTATTATACAGGTTGTTTCTTTCTTAGATTCCTTGATGCTTACTAGGACACACTAGTTACGAGTACCGAGCATGGTAGTGCTCGCTTATCACTAGTTACGAATACCGAGCATGGTAGTGCTCGCTCATCACTAGTTACGAGTACCGAGCATGGTAGTGCTCGATCATCACTAGTTACGAGTACCGAGCATGGTAGTGCTCGATCATCACTAGTTACGAGTACCGAGCATGGTAGTGCTTGATCATCACTAGTTACGAGTACCGAGCATGGTAGTGCTCGATCATCACTAGTTACGAGTACCGAGCATGGTAGTGCTCGATCATCACTAGTTACGAGTACCGAGCATGGTAGTGCTCGATCATCACTAGTTACGAGTACCGAGCATGGTAGTGCTCGCTCATCACTAGTTACGAGTACCGAGCATGGTAGTGCTCGCTCATCACTAGTTACGAGTACCGAGCACCCGAGCATGGTAGTGCCCGATCATCACTAGTTACAAGTACCGAGCATGGTAGTGCTCGATCATCACTAGTTACGAGTACCGAGCATGGTAGTGCTCACTCATCACTAGTTACGAGTACCGAGCACCCGAGCATGGTAGTGCCCGATCATCACTAGTTACGAGTATCAAACATGGTAGTGCTCACTCATCACTAGTTACGAATACCGAGCATGGTAGTGCTCACTCATCACTAGTTACGAGTACCGAGCATGGTAGTGCTCGATCATCACTAGTTACGAGTACCGAGCACCCGAGCATGGTAGTGCCCGATCATCACTAGTAGAAATATATAAATGCAACTGCTATTCTCTGTTATCAGCCCTCTCCACCCTATCTGAGTCATTTAAATGGGGGTTATAACTTGCTCACTATCTCACAGTGACAGATCTGAGACAAGAAACGCCTCTACCTCAGTGTTTCGTAATGAATGGGTGAGGATGCAGCCTCCTCATGTCCATCAGTTCAGCCCCCCGACATGGCTGTTCCTGCGACAGGCAGATTATTTTGAGGTCTGTGCACCTTCAGATATTCTCCAGGGCTATTAATGGCAGCTTTTTATAGACGCGACGACTTCAGGTTTTTAATATAGCCGTTTGGCCGAGCTAAACCTTTACAGCCAGCAAAAATGATCCTGGGGCAACTGGGCGGCTGTGAAAAAAAACCTGATGATCCCTTAATCCTTCCCATTAATTTTAGTTACTGTTGCAAACTAATTGCCCTCCCTTCATGTCAGACATGGAGAGACGTCCTCTTGGGCTTGGTTTCAAAAATGTCCTCGACAAAGACAGAGAGGGTTAGTTTTCTGTACATCCTTTTTGTTGGCAGTAATAGCCTGGTTGGGTGAAAATGTGAGGGGGAGGGGGGGGTTAACTTTTTTTTGGGGGGTGTGGGAGATGTGAACGTAAATCAGTGAATGGCTTTGAAAGGTAAAAAATGTTTTTGGGCCTCAATCACCTGCATTTATTATTTTAATTCACTTTTTCCTTTTTGTCCTGTGGTATTCATTAACACAACTCCACCACAATGACCATCGAAAAAAATTTAGATGAACACATATCAAATAGAGGTGTAAATTAAGAGTAAAAAGCAAGTGAAGCTGATTTGGAGGTGGTAGTGGCCTCCTTAGTGCTGATTTGGAGGTGGTAGTGGCCTCTTTGGTGCTGATTTGGAGGTGGTAGTGGCCTCCTTAGTGCTGATTTGGAGGTGGTAGTGGCCTCTTTGGTGCTGATTTGGAGGTGGTAGTGGCCTCCTTGGTGCTGATTTGGAGGTGGTAGTGGCCTCCTTAGTGCTGATTTGGAGGTGGTAGTGGCCTCTTTGGTGCTGATTTGGAGGTGGTAGTGGCCTCCTTGGTGCTGATTTGGAGGTGGTAGTGGCCTCCTTAGTGCTGATTTGGAGGTGGTAGTGGCCTCCTTAGTGCTGATTTGGAGGTGGTAGTGGCCTCCTTGGTGCTGATTTGGAGGTGGTAGTGGCCTCCTTGGTGCTGATTTGGAGGTGGTAGTGGCCTCCTTGGTGCTGATTTGGAGGTGGGGAGGTGGTAGTGGCCTCCTTGGTTCTGATTTGGAGGTGGTAGTGGCCTCCTTGGTGCTGATTTGGAGGTGGTAGTGGCCTCCTTGGTGCTGATTTGGAGGTGGTAGTGGCCTCTTTGGTGCTGATTTGGAGGTGGTAGTGGCCTCTTTGGTGCTGATTTGGAGGTGGTAGTGGCCTCCTTGGTGCTGATTTGGAGGTGGTAGTGGCCTCCTTGGTGCTGATTTGGAGGTGGTAGTGGCCTCCTTGGTGCTGATATGGAGGTGGTGGTGGCCTCCTTAGTTCTGATTTGGAGGTGGTAGTGGCCCCCTTAGTGCTGATTTGGAGGTGGTAGTGGCCCCTTTAGGCCTAAGCCACACGGCACGAAAATCAAACCGAGTGGAATGCGATGAAACATCGCATTCCACTTGGACCAATATTAGCCTATGTCGCAGCACCCATGAGCGAATATTTTCTCAGCCCTAACCGGACCAAGAGAACAATTGCAGCATGCTGCGACTGTAATGCGAGACTATTTCTCTCGCACCCATTCAAGTCTATGGGGCGAGAGAAAGATCGCACTGCACTCGCGGTACACCGGTGTACTGTGAGTGTAGAACTAGAATGGCAATAGCCGGCTACGGAAGAGAGAGGGACATAAATCCCTCCCTCTCCTCCTCAGTGCCGGCCCGTCCCCCGCAGCTGAGGTCCGATCGCAAGTTCGGACCTCAGTAGCAGTGACACTCGCATGACACTCTGCTCCTGCTGTGCTGCCAGCGTGAGCAGAGTGTCATGCGAGGATCATATTAGTCCCCATGTGGCCCCGGCCTTAGTGCTGATTTGGAGGTGGTAGTGGCCTCTTTAGTGCTGATTTGGAGGTGGTAGTGGCCTCTTTGGGGCTGATTTGGAGGTGGTAATGGCCTCCTTGGGGCTGATTTGGAGGTGGTAGTGTCCTCCTTGGGGCTGATTTGGAGGTGGTAGTGGCCTCTTTAGTGCTGATTTGGAGGTGGTAGTGGCCTCTTTGGGGCTGATTTGGAGGTGGTAATGGCCTCCTTGGGGCTGATTTGGAGGTGGTAATGGCCTCCTTGGGGCTGATTTGGAGGTGGTAGTGTCCTCCTTGGGGCTGATTTGGAGGTGGTAGTGTCCTCCTTGGGGCTGATTTGGAGGTGGTAGTGGTCTCTTTGGAGCTGATTTGGAGGTGGTAGTGGTCTCTTTGGGGCTGATTTGGAGGTGGTAGTGGTCTCTTTGGGGCTGATTTGGAGGTGGTAGTGGCCTCTTTGGGGCTGATTTGGAGGTGGTAGTGGCCTCTTTGGGGCTGATTTGGAGGTGGTAGTGGCCTCTTTGGGGCTGATTTGGAGGTGGTAGTGGCCTCTTTGGGGCTGATTTGGAGGTGGTAGTGGCCTCTTTGGGGCTGATTTGGAGGTGGTAGTGGCCTCTTTGGGGCTGATTTGGAGGTGGTAGTGGCCTCTTTGGGGCTGATTTGGAGGTGGTTGTGGCCTCTTTGGGGCTGATTTGGAGGTGGTTGGGGCCTCTTTGGGGCTGATTTGGAGGTGGTTGGGGCCTCTTTGGTGCTGATTTGGAGGTGGTTGGGGCCTCTTTGGTGCTGATTTGGAGGTGGTCGTGGCCCCCTTGGTGCTGATTTGGAGGTGGTAGTGGCCCCCTTGGTGCTGATTTGGAGGTGATAGTGGCCTCTTTGGGGCTGATTTGGAGGTGGTAGTGGCCTCTTTGGGGCTGATTTGGAGGTGATAGTGGCCTCTTTGGGGCTGATTTGGAGGTGGTAGTGGCCTCTTTGGGGCTGATTTGGAGGTGGTAGTGGCCTCTTTGGGGCTGATTTGGAGGTGGTAGTGGCCTCTTTGGGGCTGATTTGGAGGTGGTAGTGGCCTCTTTGGGGCTGATTTGGAGGTGGTAGTGGCCTCTTTGGGGCTGATTTGGAGGTGGTAGTGGTCTCTTTGGGGCTGATTTGGAGGTGGTAGTGGCCTCTTTGGGGCTGATTTGGAGGTGGTAGTGGCCTCTTTGGGGCTGATTTGGAGGTGGTAGTGGCCTCTTTGGGGCTGATTTGGAGGTGGTAGTGGCCTCTTTGGGGCTGATTTGGAGGTGGTAGTGGCCTCTTTGGGGCTGATTTGGAGGTGGTTGTGGCCTCTTTGGGGCTGATTTGGAGGTGGTTGTGGCCTCTTTGGGGCTGATTTGGAGGTGGTTGTGGCCTCTTTGGGGCTGATTTGGAGGTGGTTGTGGCCTCTTTGGGGCTGATTTGGAGGTGGTTGTGGCCTCTTTGGGGCTGATTTGGAGGTGGTAGTGGCCTCTTTGGTGCTGATTTGGAGGTGGTAGTTGCCTCTTTGGTGCTGATTTGGAGGTGGTAGTTGCCTCTTTGGTGCTGATTTGGAGGTGGTAGTTGCCTCTTTGGTGCTGATTTGGAGGTGGTAGTTGCCTCTTTGGTGCTGATTTGGAGATGGTAGTGGCCCCCAAGGTGCTGATTTGGAGGTGGTATTTTTTTGCTTCCTGTTTAACCTATTTTTCTCCTAAACCTTCATGTAGCTATATAAGATCTGTGAGCTATGGACTGACATCTTGTACATGACGAGGCGTACTGACATGTGCAGCCTCGGTAGGGTCAGCAGTTCACTGTGAAATGATACCTCGTGTAAGTTTTGGCTCTAGAAATAAAATGGCTGTCTGCGGTATGCAGTCCACAAGTAGCATATAAAGATAGACGGCCTCTGATATAGCACAGAGCGTGCTCTATACCCAGATATTGACCGACACAGAAAACTACAGTTTCCTAGGAAGCAAAAAATAAAATCGTTCTTTGTAGTTCTTGAGAAAATGGCACTGTGTGTATAAGAAGGGCTTCACACGGAGTTCTGTTCATTCAGGAGGATAGTTTTTATCACTGCATTTAGCTCATTTAAAGAGGGCCAATATTTGTATTATTTTTATACCTGCAGTAAATGCTGTTCTCCTGAATCCAGCGTTGCTTTTCTTTTTTCCCTGTGCCTCTCCACTCCTGAGTTATGACCCCTTCTTTGCAGTATTTAATTGTAGTCTATTTAGTCAAGTGGGAGTGGCTTTCAACTATAATCAATGGGAGATCTCACTTGACTAACAAGGCTAGACTTATATACTGTGAAGAGAGGGCCATATCTCGGGAAAGGAAAGGCCCAGAAACCAAAGAGAGACAACGCCGGATTCTGGAGAACAGCGGCATTTACATTGGGTAAAAAAACCTGCATATTCATGGGAAGTGGCGGGTCGTCTTTTATTTAGGTTTCCATTTTAAAATTATACACTTGAAATTGCTTATTGCTGCCCAACCTTGATCCCAGCTTTGCCCCGTTAGACACGAGCCCTCATATTGCTGTATACTTGCTTCACCCTGTAGGCTTCCTCCTCCGACGAGCTTGGTGACTTTTTCCATTCACCAGCCTCCACGTGTCCTATTGTTTGTTAGGACATGGTCTATGTGGTTGCTCTTTTTTAACCTTTTGTCCATTTTCCTGCTGTACACAGCTGCGATCCGTATGGGGATGTAGTCATAAGGAAGTCACATGCCCCGCACACCATCCACTTTTCTTAAAATATGTCCGTGCTGGGGAACAGAGGCTCCCGTCACCATCTTGAGGTATTGATTGTGCACTTTTACTGCCCATAGCTCTCCCGGGAAAGTCTGTCTTTAATCTTCATACCAATATATACACACAAGTGTATATAGTATATTTTCACCACGTGCTAGTGGATATACAGTTCTTTAGGTGTAAATGAACTATACCACCCAGCATTCAGGGAGTATTCGCAAAAGGATTTTAATGATGACTGTTTATATGTTTATGTGACTATTATACAGGGTGGTCCAAAAGTAGGTGGACAGAGTATATATATATATATATATATATATATATATATATATATATATATATATATATATATATATATATATATATATATATATATATATATATATATATATATTAATATAATATAATATATATTAGGTTCACAAACATGGTGTAAAGTGAAACTGACTCAGTTGCCCTTAGCAACCAATCAGATTCCACTTTTCATTCTTCCCAGACTCTTTGGAAAATGAAAGGTGGCATCTGATTGGTTGCTAAGGGCAACTAAGTCAGTTTCACTTTACACCATGTTTGATAACCCTATTACACATCCTGTCCACCTACGTTTGGACCACCCTGTATATTGTTTTGTGTACATTATATTTATACAGAATATGCTGGCATTGTTGCTTCACACTTCTGGGCATCCTTGACCTCATATCTGATATACATATTACCTTGAAAAAGTATTCCTACCCCATGAATTTTTCCATATTTGTTCACGCTAAACACTCACAAACTTATGTATTTTATTAAGATTTTGAGTGATACACCAACACGAAGTAGTAAGGTACATGGTTTTCTAAATATCTTAAAAATATAAATCTGAAAATTGTGATGTTCATTTCTATTCAGTTCCCTGTAGTTTGATACTCCAAAATAAAATCTTGAGTCACTAATTGTCTCCAGAAGTTACCTAATTAATAAACTGAATTCACCTGTGTGTAATGTATTCTCAGTATAACTACAGCTGTTCTGTGGAGGCCTCGGAGGTTTGTTTGAGAACATTAGGGATCATACAGCATCATCAAAACCAAGGAACGGTCACAGTGATTACGGAGGAAGTAGGAGACAGGGGCTTCTAGATTGGCCCTCAGGCTAGGAGCCTCTAGTTCCCTGCTCACAGAGGTACCTCTGAAGGTGAGGATGTCTGAGCCGCTGCCCTGGCCCTGCTCCTGACTAGCCGTGATCTATTACACCCTACCTCAGGGGAGGACCGAGGCAGAAGTGAGTAAGGCAAAAAAAATAGACAAACAGGGGAAACCAAAACTCTATCACTCAGCAAAATCAGACAGAGGTATAAGACAATAAGAGCAGGAAGGAAACAACAAGACAATGGGAGAACGCCACAACAACTCCAACCACAAAGCAATACAATCACTAGTAGGACTGGGACACCTCAGCACACAGACCAACAAAGCAATGATTCTCCCAACTTAAATAAGAAAGGAGCCAATGTGATAGGCTTCCAACAATATGTGATCCAAGAAGTAACAAGCAGGGTTGCAAAAGTTTAACTCTTGCTAGCCTGATCATGAATGAGCCCACAGCTGGTGGAGGCTCGTGCCTGCCTGTGTAGCTTAGAAGCATCAGAGATACTATAGTGTGAAGTGTCAGAATCTATAATGTGAATAGTGTCTGATGCCTCCATGACACTCGGTGAGTTTTGTGCAAAACTCCTAGAGACAGGAACACACCAGACATGTCATGGATAAAGTTGCAGAAAAGAGTAAAGCAGGGTTAGGTAATTAAAAAAAAAAAAAAGGGTTAAGCTTCTGAACATCTCATGGAGCACTGTTCAATCCATCTCCCAAAAATAGAAGGCATATGGCATCCGAAGCAAGGAGAGCACTAATTAGAGAAGCAGCCAAGAAGCCCATGGTCACTGGAGGAGCTCCAGAAATCCACAGCTGGGGGGTAGACCCTACAGCTCTGGCCTTTATGGATGAGTTGCTAGAAGAAAGCCATTTTTGAAAGCAAAACATAAAAGTCCCAATTGCAGTGTTCAAAAACCAATGTAGTGGACATAGTGAGGATGTGGAAGAAGGTGCTCTGGTCAGAAGTGATCAAAGTAGAACTTTTTGGGCTGAATTCAAAACACTGTGTTGCGATATCACACACTGCACTTCACCATAAAAACACCATCCCCATCATCAAATATGGTGGGGGCAGCATCATGCTGTGGGGAGGCTTTTCTTCAGCAATGACAGAGAAGCTGGTCAGAGTTGATGGGATGATGATGGAGCTAAATACAGGGCAATCCTGGAGGAAAAACTGTTAGAGGCAGCAAAGGACGTGAGACTGAGGCGTAGGTTCACCATCCAGCTGGATAACGACCCTAAACATCTGCCAGAGCTACAATGGATGGTTTAGATTGGAGCATATTCTTCTTATGTGTGAATGGCCCAGTCACAGTATAGACCTAAATCCTATTGAGAATCTGTGACAAGACGTGAAAACTGCTGCTCACAGACGTCTCCATCCAATCTCACGGAGGTAGAGCTAGTACGCAAAGAAGAATGGGTAAAAACTTCATCTTCTAGATGTGCAAAGCTGGTAGAGAAGGACCCAAAGACTTGCAGTAATTGCAGTGAAAGTTATTCTACAAAGTATTGACTCAGGGGGGCTGAATACAAATGCACATGACAATTTTCAGCTTTATATTTAGTAAACCATGTATTATTTACTTTACCGGTCACAAATACTTGCTACTTGTTGGTGTATCACATAACATCCCAATAAAATGCATTTACGTTTGGGGGGGTAGGTGGGCAATGAAAAAAATGTGGATAAGTTCGGAAGGTATAATGACTTTTTCAAAGCACTATATAACCTGTTGCCTGTACACAGGGCATCTTCATGATGTCCTGCCCCTTACTTTGAGCCATCATCCCTGGAAGCTTTCACAAATCTCCAGCACAATATGACACCCACAAAAACACCCTCATCAATTACTCATTCATTTTGCAGAAATCTGTCCCGGTGCCAAGTGTTGAGTCTTCTGTGTGTTAATATTCTCTATTTATGGAGCCCTGATACACTCACCACATGCTTGGCACCAGCTTGCTGTGTTTCTATATACATCTGCCACCTCAATGTAACACAATGCATTATACGCCCGGGTATCCTGCACTGAAGTGAACTGTACACTTGTTCTGTCTGGTATTCAGTTAGGGACTAATTAGGGGGGATGTAAAGGACCCTTCATCTATTACCCAAATTATATTAGCCTTTTAGAATGAGGACTTAGCGCAACCATTACATCTCACTGGGAATTGTGCTATGGTTTCCCTTCTGATGACAAATACATAAAGACCGGAGGTCCCAACGACTTCCATAAACACTTCAGAAGCGTTAGTTGGGGGGGCTACAAATTGTGTACCAGGGCCTTGGGCCATCAATCATGCCTTCAGGTCCGGGCTGGTTCTTGGCCATTTTCAGTGATTTAGCCCTACGTGTGTAGGACTAGTCCTGAGTGATGACCTCTGATGGTGCTGTTCTTGTAGCCATAATAGTTGTCACACGGCTTTCTAAAAAAATGATGGACAGGCTGTTTAGATGATGTGACCACCTCATGGACATGACTTGATCGCTCACTGGGTACTGTGGTATGGTTTCCCTTCTGATGACAAGTACACGAAGACTGGACATGTACATGACTTGATGGCTTAATGGGTATTGTGCTATGGTTTCCCTTCTGATAAGTACATTAAGACTGGAAGTCCAAACAACTTCCATAAAGACTCTACAGATTGTGTACCAGGACCTTAGACCATCAATAATGCATTTAGGTCCTAGCTGCTTTTTGGCCATTTTCAGTGATTTAGCAGTTCATGAAAAGGACTGGTCCTGAGTGACGACCTCTGATGGTGCCATTCTTGGATTGTCACATGGCTTTCGCAAAAAATGACAGGCAGGCCAACTAGATTATGCGACTACCTCATGTACATGACTTGATAGCTCCTGTAGGTGTGACCTGATGTAGGCATCTTTGTAGTATTCACTATCTGTAATTCCTGCCGTTCTGGACAGTGTCCCGCCCAGGTATCTGACACAAAACCTTTTATTGGCAGCCCTATTATCCCTAATGAGTGTTTATAGCTCGGTGCCTGAAATAGTCTTGTGTCCTCTCATTATGACTACGTTGTCATTAGCCGTTCCCTCTTGGTTTGGCCGGTTCAGTCAGATTATTGCAGTTGATCGTTCTTTTGTTTGTGTCGTCGTGTTTGGTGGTAAGCGGAGCCTTGGTAGCTGGAAAACACTTTTTCTTGTTTGGTATTTCCCGGCAGAACAATGGAGGAAATTCTTCACTTGTGAATCAGGCCGGTGACTGTGACAAGCCATGCAACATCGTGTTAGAATGACGTGGGCAAACAATGTGCTGTGTGGAGTGAGGATGCCTAATGAAGGTGTTGAGCTCCAGAGTGGCCAAGTCCATGGTGGGACGCTGTCATCATCCATCCTGGAACTACACATGCATAGCATTGTCCCCTACTTTAACCCCTTCATGACCTTGGACTCACTGGTACAAGTGCATCTCAATAAATTTGAATATCATCAAAAAGTTAATTTATTTCAGTAATTCAAATGAAAATGAAACGCATATATTATAGAGTCATTACACACAGAGGGATCTATGTCCCGTGTTTATTTCTGTTAATGTTGATGATTATGGCTTACAGCCAATGAAAACCCAGAAGTCATTATCTCGAAAAATTAGAATGAACACAAAACGCCTGAAAAGGCTTCCTAAGTGTTTAAAATGGTCCCTTAGTCTGGTTCAGTAGGCTACACAATGATGGAAAAGACTGCTGACTTGACAGATGTCCAGAAGGCAGTCATTGACATACTCCACAAGGAGGGTAAGCCACAAAAGGTCATTGCTAAATAAGCTGCTGTTCAGAGTTCTGTATTCAAGCGTATTAATGGAAAGTTGAGTGGAAGAAAAAAATGTGGTAGAAAAAGGGGCACAAGCAACTGGGATAACCCCAGCCTTGATTGGATTGTTAAGAAAAGACCATTCAAAAATCTTGGGGAGATTCACAAGGAGTGGACGCTGCTGAAGTCATTGCTTCAAGAGCCACCACACACAAACGTATCCAGGACATGGGCTACAAGTGTCACATTCCTTGTGTCAAGCCATTCATGACCACTAAACAACGCCAGAAGCGTCTTACCTGGGCCAAGGAGGAAAATAACTGGACTGTTGCTCAGTGGTCCAAGGTGTTGTTTTCAGATGAAAGTAAATTTTGCATTTCATTTGGAAATCGCGGTCCCAGAGTCTGGAGGAAGAGTGGAGAGGCCACAATCCAAGCTGCTGGAGGTCTAGTGTGAAGTTTCCACAACCAGTGATGGTTTGGGGAGCCATGTCATCTGCTGGTGTAGCTCCACTGTGTGTTATCAAGACCAAAGTCAGCGCAGCCATCTACCAGGAAATATTAGAGCACTTCATGCTTCCCTCTGCCGACAGGCTGTTTGGAGAAGGAAATTTCATTTTCCATCAGGACTTGGCCCCTGTCCACACTGCCAAAAGTACCAATACCTGGTTTAATAACTGCAGTATCACTGTGCATGATTGGCCAGCAAACTCGCCTGACCTAAACCCCATAGAGAATCTGTGGGGTATTGTCAAGAGGAAGATGAGAGACACCAGACCCAACAATGCAGACGAGCTGAAGGCTGCTATCAAAGCAACCTGAGCTTCCATAACACCTCAGCAGTGCCACAGGCTGATCGCCTCCATGCCACGCCGCATTGATGATAATAATAATAATAATAATAATGCAGTAATTCATGCAAAAGGAGCCCCGACCAAGTATTGAGGCATTTACTGTACAGACTTTTCAGTAGGCGCCAACATTTCTGAGTTTAAATTATTTTTTTCAGTTTGTCTTATATAATATTCTAATTATCTGAGATAATGACCTTTGGGTTTTCATTGGCTGTAAGCCATAATCATCAACATTAACAGAAATAAACACTTGAAATAGATCCCTCTGTGTGTAATGACTCTATATAACATATAGGAATAGATCCTGCTGTGTGTAATGACTATAATATATAGGAATAGATCCCTCTGTGTGTAATGACTCTATATAATATAATAATATATGTGTTTCACTTTATGTATTGAATTAATTAAATACATTTTGGTGCCATTCTAATTTATTGAAATACACGTGTGTGTGCATATATAAATGTGTGTGTGTGTATGTAATATATAATATACAGTACAGACCAATTTATTTTCATGAAAAAAAAGAAAACTCTTTTGAATGAGGTGTGTCCAAACATTTGGTCTGTACTGTGTGTATGCAGTATGTATGTATATATGTGTGTGTGTTTTTTACTTTGACGTGCTGTTATTGGATATATTGTAGTGGTGAGTGTACTGGTACCAGTTATACGGATGGGTGGAACTCGCTGGGTTTTGGCTCCCACACCCATTACATCCGGTGTGGCTGCTCGCACCTGTCATTTCTGTAGTTCTGGTAGCGCTGCAGTCAGGGGTTCTGCCTTACCCCCAGCAGCATGTTTTGGGTTTTCTGTCTACGAATAGCACAGTGCCATGATTTGGGCACCCCCTTTGGATTCATATACAGTCGGCTCGTTCACAATAAATTCCCACTCGAGAATTCCAGCTACATTCCTGAGCGCTCTGTAATCTACATAATGTATGAATGCTGCACATATATTGTGTATATATGTGTGTGTGTGTGTATATATCTATGTATGTATGTGTGTATATATATAATGTATGTGTATGTATGTATAGGGCTGGCCGGGCTTCGGGTGTATCTGTGGGACACTTGACCTCTGGATAATCAGATCCTATGCTTGCCTAACAAAAGGGGGGATAGACAACTGGCCCATTGTGAGTCCGCCTACTAGACGCACATGTATACAGTACTCGATGGGCATTGATAGAACTCGTAAAGCAGGGGTGAACATATAGCGGGGTCTAAAGCTGCAGGGGGACCACTTTGGCCCCATCCAAGAAGCTAAGTATTCCTTGGATGTCCTCACGTGTCTCACTCTTTCCAATGCAAAGGGTGACATATGCGGAAAGTCCATACATTTTCCGTAATGAAATCCGGTTTTATTTACCGCTGTGGATATCCTGCATTTTTTTCTATTGCAGAAAAACCCACAAAAGTGTGAGAACTTACCTGATGGCTTCTGTCTGCCCCGGATAGTTTCCCTACATAAATAGTGATGTTTCCTTCTATTACTTCCTCCTCAGGTCGTTGTGCAGCACCTGCTGTGTGTTTCTGAGGTTCCTAGACTGCAGTTGTGATATAGTTACTTATGGAAGCACCCAGCACTGACTCTGTCCATGATTCTTGAGTAAAGCCAGGGTCACACCACCATATTTTTGGTCCGGATGCCATCCGACAAATCCCGAATTGCTCTCCGGCCAATGTTGATTTTGCCGCGGATTTCTTGCGGAAAAGCTGCGGATTTCCCGAAAATCTGCAGCTCAGGCACTTCCCAGCCATTTCTATGGCATTTTGGAAATGCTGTGCCCACGCTGCGGATTTTTCCGCAGCGGATTTCGTGCGGATTTTGATCCGGAAAAATCTGCAACATGTCAATTATTGTTGCGGATTTTCATCCGGATTTTGGCTTTAAAATTGGGGAAAAAAAATCCGCACCAAAATCCGCGGCAAATCCACACCTTTGAAAAGGTGCGGATTTTGCGGGAAAGCTGCGGATTTTGATGTAGAAAAATCCGCAGCTACATTCTCCCGTGGACACATAGCCTAAAGGTGGGGATGCCTGAGTCTCCTTCCTGGCCCTGCTCCTGAGCATTCCTGATCTGATACCCCTTCCCCAGGGGTGAGTGAGGTTAAAGGGAACCTGTCACCAGTTTTTTTTACTATTAAACCAAAAGTGTCACCTTCTGCAGCTCCTGGGCTGCATTCTATGAAGGTGCACCTTGTTGCTGACCCCTCTTGCAGACCCCAAAAAGAACTTTATTAAATCCCACCGAGTTGTATGCTAATGAGCTGTGTTGGCCAGATGGGCGGACTCCATTTCGGCTCCTGTCCCTCCTTGTTACCTTGTTTGCCGTCCTGTCACGATTGACAAGGATGGCACACCCATCATTATCCCACGCTGCTGTCCAAGTCTCGCGCAGGCGCAGTTCTCTCTACCCCTATCGCGGGCCGAGCAGAAAAACAGTTTACCTCGCGAGCGCCAGTGATGTATCTGCGCAGGCGCGAGATCATGGTCGGTTACGAGGATGACGCTGCTGTCATGCACAGCGCCAACCATGATCTCGCGCCTGCGCAGGTACATCACCGGCGCTCGCGAGGTAAGCTGTTTTTATGCTCGGCCCGCGATAGAGGCAGAGAGAACTGCGCCTGCGCGAGACTTGGACAGCAGCTTTGGATGATGACGGCGGTGCCATCCTTGTCAATCATGATAGGAGGACGGCGAACAAGGCGACAAGGAGGGACAGGAGCCGAAATAGAGCCCGCCCATCTGGCCAACACAGCTCATTAGCATACAACTCTGTGGGATTTAATAAAGTTCTTTTTGGGGTCTGCAAGGGGGGGTCAGCAACAAGGTGCACCTTCATAGAATGCAGCCCAGGAGCTGCAGAAGGTGACACTTTTGGTTTAATAGTAAAAAAAACTGGTGACAAGTTCCCTTTAAACACACAAAAATAAACAGAGGAAATCAAAATTGTGTCACCTAGCACATTCTCACAGAGGTATAAGACAATAATAGATTAGGAGGAAAACAAGAGCAAGGAGGCAACAACAAGACGACAGGTAAACTCAACAAACACTACAGGCAAAAATCAACACTTTCCAGATAGTCTGGAACACCAAAACACACAGACCAACACAGTATAACCTATAGCTGGCATGGGTAGAAGATTTTATCCAGCTTAACTATGAGAGGAGCAGATGTGATTGGCTTCCTCACAACATGTGATCAAAGGAGCCTAACAAGCAAGCTAGCAGAGGTTAAAGGCCGCTTTACACGCTACAACATCGCTCAAGCGATCTCGTTGGGGTCACGGAATTGGTGACGCACATCCGGCCGCTTTAGCGATGTTGTTACGTGTGACACCTATGAGTGATTTTGAATCGTTGCAAAAACGTTCAAAATCGCTAATCGGTGACATGCCCCCCTATTCCCAATTATCGTTGCTGCTGCAGGTACGATGTTCGTCGTTCCTGCGGCAGCACACATCGCTACGTGTGACACCGCAGGAACGAGGAACCTCACCTTACCTGTGGCCGCCGGCAATTAGGAAGGAAGAAGGTGGGCGGGATGTTACGTCCCGCTCATCTCCGCCCCTCCACTTCTATTGGGCGCCCGCTTGTGATGTCGCTGTGACGCCAATCGAACCGCCCCCCCTTAGAAAGGAGGCGGTTCGCCGGTCACAGCGACGTCGCTAGGCAGGTAAGTAGTGTGACGGGTCCGAGCGATGTTGTGCGCCACCGGCAGCGATTTGCCTGTGACGCACAAACGATGGGGGCGGGTACGCACGCTAGCGATATCAGTAACGATATTGCAGCGTGTAAAGCGGCCTTAACTCTTGCTATCTTGACTATGAATAAGCACACAGGAGGTTGATGCCCGAGCGTGACGGTGTTGATCAGAGAAACCATCTGGCAGAGTGTTAAGCTGCGTTCACATTGCAGATTCTAATGCCGCCATGAGTTAGCGAAGTTCGTGGAAACTCTGTGTGAGGCCTCTTTCACACGTATGTGAAAAACCACGCACGTTTTTCACGGACGGGTCAAAGGTGCGTTTTGCCCTCCGTGAGCCTTGTTTATGGCACACGTGAATGGTAACTTTCTGCTCACCTGTCCCTGGCATTGCTCTCCGTGGTGCTTATCTTCGGTCTCCGGTCCTGCCAACTCCCCGCTGCTGCTTCCGGCCGCAGTGAAGTGAATATGCAATGAGCATAATGAGCAGCAGTCGGAAGCAAGTGACAGCAGCGGCAGAGACAGTAGGGCTGGAGAAGGGGAGTAAAGATTTGTTATTTTTTTCAGACACGTGTGTTTTCTCCGGTGCGTATCACTTTGTGTGGTCCGTGTGCGGGCCGTGTGACACCCGTGATGCCGGAGGAAAATGGACATGTACCACGTGTGGAGCACACGGGCACATGTATGCTCCACACATACACACGGTCCATAGCAAAACACGCATGTGTGCGCAGACCCATTGATTTTAATGGGCTACATGTGCCCGTGTCTCCGGTAAGTGAGGAAACGGACCAAACACGTACCGGAGACACGGGACGTGTGAAAGAGGCCTGACAGGGACAACTAGATCACACTCTGATTAGTCTTATCAGTGTGATTACCAAAATTGTGTCCCTAGCCTTGAGGTATTGTCAAGATCTAAAAATGTCTCCCAGAAATGAACTTTTTGCTACTACCATTTGAAATAATGGGTTTCCATTGCTCAACAGAGATGGCTCTTATACAAGACCTTGGCACTACCAAACCACTCTTCAGTCTTAATGAGGGGATACCTGGTCACCGGGTGCGTTGTGAACACTGTACCGCGTTACAAAACGCCATGTCTCAGTTGTCCATCCGCAGAAAGGTTAAAGGGAACCTGTCAGGTGCAATATGCACCCCGATCCACGAGCAGTTCTGGGTGCATATTACTAATCCCTGCCTAACTGTCCCTGTATTCACCAGCATAGATAAAGAGATCTTTAGAAAAAGTATTACTAAAGATCTTATATTATAACGTATGCTAATGAGCGAGGGCACTAGTCTCCTGGGCGTTAGTTCCCTAGCCGGTTGGCTTCATTAGCATGTTAGTACACCCCCGTGGGCCCCTGTGGGTGTGGTAACATGCTAATGAATACGCAGCGTCACAGGATGATCTCACTCACCTCTCTGCTGCCATCGCTGCCCAACACTGGATTTCGGCTCAGTGCGCATGACCCCGTTTGGGTAATGTGCATTATGAAGCCGGGTGTACGCGTCCTGGCTTCAAACTGAAATAGTGCGCATGACCCAAATTCCGAGATCATGCGCACTGAGCCGAAATCCAGCGATGGCTGCAGAGAGGTGAGATCATCCTGTGACACTGCATATTCATTAGCACGGTAGCACATCCACAGGGGCGTAGTAACATGCTAATGAGGGGCGACTAACGCCAAAGGGACTACTGCCCTCGCTCATTGGCATACGGTAAAAGATCTTTACAAATACTTTTTCTAGAAATTTCTTTATGTATGCTGGTGTATACAGGGACGGTTAGGCAAGGATTCACAATATACACCCAGAACTGCTCGTGATCTTGGGTGCATATTGCACCTGACAGGTTCCCTTTTATCTTCTGGTGGGCCAACACCAATATTTTTGAGACTTTGGAGCCAAGTATCATTCACAAGTATCTCAAGGTGGCCCTATTACATTTCAAGCCTCCAATGTATAATTTAATTTCAAGCACCCTAAAAAAACCCCACAAGATTGTTCCTGCAAATAAAAATTCAGCCCCCTTTATAGTCTGGGTGCATACGGCCCACCAATATCTTATAGCTATGGCGTCCAACTGTCTTCTATACCCATGAAGTAGGATAATACTGGATATGCGTGTACGTCTTCCAGACTATGATTTAATAACGAGAGGCTCATTATGTCTTATTGTTCGGCCTCCCATAAGAGACTGTGGACACATCCATACATAAGAGCCCTATGGATGATTGTAGTGTACATTTTGTACTTTTTTTAGCCATATTTTACTAGTATGTTCCTTGTAGACCATTGGTTTAAGCAGAACCTTAAGATCAATCTTATATAGATGTCTTAGTGTAGATATTTGTAGATTTACATGACATGAAAGTTTCCATACGCTCATTATTTTGTCTTGGTTCCTCTTGCAGCCTCTGGTCAAGCAATCTCCATGGAGCAGCCACCAAGGCAGCGGCTGGAGCACGGGCAGCATGTCCTGGGGAGGGATGCATGGCCGAGATCGTCGCACCGCTAACATGGGAATGCCCGGCACCATGAACCAAATCTCCCCTTTAAAGAAGCCCTTCTCCGGAAACGTCATCGCCCCACCTAAATTCACACGATCCAACCCATCGCTTACTCCCAAGTCTTGGATTGATGACAATGTGTTCAGGACGGACAACAACAGCAACTCTCTCTTACCCTTACAGGTAAGAATGGTATGTAACTGCGCTTTACCCTTTATGCATGCCTTCTATATAGTGTCTATGTCTAAAATTCGGCAATGCCTGCTCTGCTCAGATACGACCCAAACAACATATCGTATGTATGTACTGTCTGGCTCCTTCCAGGGGTTACTCAAATTGTTAGATTTTTTGTTTCCGTCTCAACACAGCAAACCAAATTACCGTATTTTTAGCTTTATAAGACACACCCCAAATTTAGAGGAAAAAAATGGGGTCTGTTTTACAATCCATGGGTGTCTTGCTGGGAGCAAGAGGCAGCGGTGTTGGAGCAGGGTCACAGGAGGCAGGGGCGCTGGTGGAATAGGGCGATGCTGCGGGGGCTGTGCTGTGGTTGCAGGCAGTGTGCTGGAGCGGGGCGAGATGTGCTGGGGCTGCGGGCCGAGGGCGCTGTGCTGGGTCTGCGGGCCGAGGGTGCTATGCTGGGTCTGCGGGCCGAGGGTGCTGTGCTGGGGCTGCGGGCCGAGGGTGCTGTGCTGGGGCTGCGGGCCGAGGGTGCTGTGCTGGGGCTGCGGGCCGAGGCTGCTGTGCTGGGGCTGCGGCCGAGGGTGCTGTGCTGGGGCTGCGGCCGAGGGTGCTGTGCTGGGGCTGCGGCCGAGGGTGCTGTGCTGGGTCTGCGGGCCGAGGGTGCTGTGCTGGGTCTGCGGGCCGAGGGTGCTGTGCTGGGTCTGCGGGCCGAGGGTGCTGTGCTGGGTCTGCGGGCCGAGGGTGCTGTGCTGGGTCTGCGGGCCGAGGGTGCTGTGCTGGGTCTGCGGGCCGAGGGTGCTGTGCTGGGGCTGCGGTCCGAGGGTGCTGTGCTGGGTCTGCGGCCGAGGGTGCTGTGCTGGGTCTGCGGGCCGAGGGCGCTGTGCTAGGGCTGCGGGCCGAGGGCGCTGTGCTGGGGCTGCGGGCCGAGGGCGCTGTGCTGGGGCTGCGGGCTGAGGGCGCTGTGCTGGGGCTGCGGGCTGAGGGCGCTGTGCTGGGGCTGCGGGCTGCAGATGCCATCCTGAAAATGTCAGCGGTGTGGACTTCAAATAATGGCTCCCGGAGTTGGCGCGTGCTCAGATGTAGCTCTCGGCTCAAGATCTCATCTGTGCACGCTCTGCTTCCGGCCCATTAATCTCCTAGCTGCAGACTTAAGGAAGGTGACAGTGTGCAGATGAGATTTTGAGCCGAGAGCTCCATCTGCGCATGTGCTGACTCCGGTGCCATTATTTTGTAGTCCGCACCGCCGATATTTTCAGGATGGTGCCTGCAGCCCCAGCCCAGCAAAGCGCCCTTGGCCTGCAGCTCCAGCACAGCACCCGCGGCATTGCTTCTGCGACCTCTTTCCACCATCCTTGGTAAGCAATATTCAAGTTTTTGGGAGGAAAAGTGCATCTTATAATCCAAAAATGCTGTAAGGTTTTTTTTTTATATTTTCCTCTGTAGATAATGGAAAAATTATCTTGAGTCCTAGAAAGTAATTTTGTGAACATTGACCCAGTCAGTACAAAGGCTAGGTTCAGCTTATGTTTTTGCCTACAATCAGGCATCTACGAGGGGGTGCTGATAAGTCTTTGGCTTTATCCAGAAAGAAACGAGATAGGATGATGAAACTTTACATTTATTCCACATACTCTCCACTGATGACAACACATGTCTTACATCGGTATTCTAAGTTGTGTAATTAAGCCTAGCAAAAAGAAGGATTTCGGCTGTGCCTCAAACCAGGCATCTGTAGCAGCCATGCATCATAAATGGTGTGAAATTTGGTACCCTTGAGGTGTTTCTTCAGGTTTGGAAACATATGATAGTCGGAGGGAGCTAGATCTGGTGAATAAGGTGGATGGTCATCCAGCTGGAAGCCCGGCTCTGCCAGTTTTGACGTGGTCACTTGTGCAGTGTGAGCGGAGGCGTTGTCTTGCAGGAACAAGATTCCATTGGACAGCTTCCCGCGCCTTTTGGCCTTCAGAGCTGCCTTCAATTGGTCCAAAAGTTCAATATAATACCTTACATTGATGGTGGAACCCCTTTGAAGGTAGTCCACTAGCAGCACGCCCTCCTTATCCTAGAACACAGACACCATCACCTTAGTGGCTGATTTTTGCACCGTGAACTTCTTTGAATCAGGAGAACCCCTGTGCCTCCACTCTTTTGACTGCTCCTTCTTTTCAGGGACATACAAATAAATCCAGGTCTCATCCATAGTGATCAGTCCATCCAGGAAGTTGTCATCAGTCCGGAAACGCTGACAAATGGACCGGGAATTGTTCACTCACATGTGTCTCTAATCTGTTGTCAAACATTTGGAGTCCCGCTTTGCAGAAGCTTCCTCATGTCCAAATGTTCATGGATAATGACACAAACACGTTCACGGGAAATCCCCATGATGTCTGCTATTGCTTTAGCTGAAATTCGTGTTTTCTCCAGTATGAGGTCGTGCGCAGCATCAATGATCTCCGGAACAACCACTGTCGCTCGTCCAGGACGTTCCTCATCATTGGTGCTGAAGTCGCCCATATTAAATTTGGTAACCAAGTTCTTAACTGTGGAATATGAAGGGCATTGATCCCCTAATGTCTGTCACATATCACCATGAATATCCTTCATGGACTTTCCTTACAGAAACAAGTATTTTATCCCTCCTCTGCTCTCAGTTGCTGTGAATATCGCACTAGACTCCGCCATTTTCTTTCCCGCGTGCGTAGAACACTGTTACTATAAGCAACAAACACAACATTTTGAAACCATATATTAGACAAATAAGGCTTTCATGTGATGTAACATTCGTTACCATAGAAACAAAAAAGATCACAAAGCCAAAGACTTATCAGCAGCCCCTCATATTACCGCGGAAAATAGGATTTGGAGGTTTGGGCGGATGGGGCCATTGGCCGTAATGATGCAGACGGAGTCGTTGTGTGCTCTGTTGGACATCATTTTTGCCCATATCCACCTATTTGAGTCTGGCTCCAAGACGTAATGTCATCCCTTTGTCCATAGTGTTAGAATTGGTAAAGACCACCATCAAAGAATAATCCTTCGTAAACTCTCATAAAACGGCACCATAGATGCACTCACTTGTAATTCCCTCAGTTGTGGGTGACCATTTATGGACCCCTTCATTCTCTGGATTGGGATCTGAGACGAAACCCCTCTATGGTAGCAGTATGCCATAAATTCAGTGGCGTAGCAAAGGCGGGGCGGAGGGGGCGGTCTGTGTCGGGGGGTGGCATTTTGGGGGTAAAAAATAGAAAGCTTATAGAAAAGGGCCAACCGCAGCTGCATTCCTGAACATCTTTAACCCCTTAACGACTCATGGTGGTGTCTCTCCCCACCCCCAGACCTACGGAGGCTGAGATTGGCTGACGAACGCCGCTCAGCCAATCATAGCCACTGGGACGTTTCAGCCATTGAAAATGGCTGAAACATTGAAATGCATCCATGATCAGTGCAGCTATAGCACTGATCATTGGCTGGAGCTGGGTGAACTTTGTTTCACCCGCCCCCAGCTCTGATTGGAGAGATCAATCTTGTGACCGATCTCTCCAGTCACCTTGGATCTGGGGGCCGGTGACCTGTAGGTGACCACTCCCCTCAGCTTCACTCCATTCGTGAAAGCCGAGGAGACTGATCCCTCCAAGTGCCATTTGGTAAGTGCCCCCACAGCGGCAGCAGCAGTAGTCACCGCCCCCGACCACCGCCGCTACTGCCTCCGATCTGCTACCGCCCTCCTTTATCTGCTGCCCCCTCCATCCACCACCGCTCTCCCCATCAGTCGCTGCCCCCCTTCATCCACCACCGCTCTCCCTATCAGCTCTTGCCCTCTCCCCGATCTGCTGTCCACTCTTCCCCCACCTGCATCTGCTGCACCCTCCCCCACCTCCACCCTTCTCCATCTGCTGCCTCCTCCATCTGCTGTGATCCTGCTGTCTAGATCCATCCTGTAAGGTAGCTATCCCCAATCTCACCTTCCCCCCCCCCCCCAACTCACCCCTCGCCAACGGAGGGGGCGGCGGCAAAAGCAGTTGCTACGCCACTGTCATAAATTGTAATAATGGGAATATCCAAAGACCTAAAATTGTTTTCCTACCATGAGCTGATTGGAAAACACAGCACATTTATTAGGAAAAGTGTCTGGCATCACCAGAACCTTGTCTTGTAATGGTATTGTGTACTTAAAGGGTTAATCCCATCTCCAAGATCCTATCCCAAAATGTTATATTACCAAATACCTCCAATTAGAAATGTAGTATAGTTCTCCTGATTAGCTATGTCTCTTACCTCATGTGCAGGGCATTGCAGCTTAGATATCCATGGTTATGACCACTCCTATAGTGA